>NC_049243.1:22897513-23204866 GCF_011100685.1 Canis lupus familiaris
GAAATGTCAACAGTGTGACAGTCAAGAGAAGCATATCAGTATTTGAATCATTACAGAGATGTGGGTCACAAGAAGAGGACACGGTATAATTTATTAAAATATTATTAGGGGCCTTTCTCAGATATTGACTAAGAATATTAAATCAGATAAGAAGTTAGATGAATTTTTGATAATATAAAATCTAAAAGTTCGTATGTATATGATAGTGCATTTCAATTTTGAATACAAGAAATAGAGAACTATATTTAGGTGTCCTTTAAAACAAATTAAAAGAAAGATGGAGAATGTCAGAGCTTATTAAGAAGCAATAGCTATTCTATCCCATTGAAAATGTCATAAAAAAGATAATACAAAAATTAACTCTTGTTAGCTGATATTGAAATAGAGATTTTCAGTAGAAATTCATTATGATTATCAGGCTGATGAGAGTAAATTTTTTTGATCACATAAACATGTTTTCTTATTATGAAAGATGTATGCTAGAGGTAAACTTACAAACATTTATCATATTTTACTCTTACAAAGTTTCAAAAGAGCATGAGGTTGAATAGCTGAACTCCTGTAAAATAAAATGTAGCATTAATACATCTAAATACATCATTTAATAAATGTACATTACAAAGAATGTAGTAATGTTTCATACATTATGGAATTTTTAAAATTCTTTAATTAAATTTTATCAACTTTGCTAAGCAGTTTTATTATTCTTTACAAATAAATAACTCTCACACTTTTTAATTGAGAAATGAGCCATCATTATATTCACAAGAGAATGAGAAAGAAAAGAACCTTATGAAGAAAAAGAATAGGTGATAAGCAGATCTAATGTTTCATTTAAAAATTAGATTTAAAAAAATTTTCACTTCAATCAGTATCCATAAAAATCAGGAAAACTCAAATAAGAGGCAATAAAATGACTTTTTAATTATTTTAATATCCTCCAAATGAGGTAAAAGAATCCCTTTTTCCATTACAGTGGTATAGAACTAAGATAATAAACTTCCACTAATAAATCAGTAATTGTGAAAAGAATCTCTTCATGAATCCTAGAGAACTACGCATTGTTATTGCTCACTGGAAAAGCTAATTTTTAAAATTCAGTAGAGTCCTCTTCATTTTTAAGATTTTTAAAGACTAACACAAAAATGTAAACAAACACATTATTAAATTTAATATTTTATTTAAATTATTTCTCAAAAACTCTTAAGGTATTTCATTGTCTTCACAACTGTCTTTATTTTTTTCACATCTGTTTTTAGATATAATTAACCTCATGACTCAAACATCCTATGATTACTTTCAAAGCTCAATATCCTACTGTATCATTTTTAGTCCCATTCTTTTAGTCTTAGTATTAAATTCAAGTTTATTTGTCCTGTTGCCTCAATTAAACTCAAGAAAGAAATTTAATTGTAAGAATAATTTTAATATAAAAGATAACAAAGGGTATTTACCACAAATCTACATTACTTCACTATTGAGATCAGGAAGTAACATGATTCACATAGTCTCCATCCATCAACACTATAATAATAACTATTTGCAGGGATCCCTGGGTGGCTCAGTGGTTTAGCGCCTGCCTTCAGCCCAGGGTGTGATCCTGGACACCCGGGATCAAGTCCCATGTCAGGTTCCCTGCATGGAGCCTGCTTCTCCCTCTGCCTGTGTCTCTGCCTCTCTCTCTCTCTCTCTCTCTCTCTCTCTCTCTCTCTCTATATATATATATATATATATATATATATATATATATATATATTCTCATGAATAAATAAGTAAAATCTTAAAAAAATAACTATTTGCTCCAGGAAAATCCAGGAAAGTCCAGGACAACAGACTGCCATAGTCACTATCTTTGCTCTTTGCTTCAGGAAATGCTTATAATTTTTCTGGGTTAAAAGTTTGCTCATTAGGGCAAGTTGTTTTATCAAAACAATTTCTCAACTGTATGAAAAGCTCAATTATCAGAACACAGTTTTCTTTACCATATTTAAGACCTGCATCTTTCCATGTAAACCAGTATTCACCTACTGTGTTACAAACTTCACCAAACAGTCACCTGCCTTGGATGATCTATGTTAAATCCATTGAACTCATACCCCAAAACATCATTAATATTTTTCCTAACTTCCCTATTTTGAATCATTACTAAGATTCTGCCAAGGTATATTTCTCCCTTGAGCATAAATTTATACTTTTAGACCATTTGATGAGTAGGCTTTCTTTTCTTTTCTTTCTTTCTTTCTTTCTTTCTTTCTTTCTTTCTTTCTTTCTTTCTTTCTTCTTTCTTTCTTTCTCTTTCTTTCTTTCTTTCTTTGCTAATTTAACTACTCAGCAGTAGACAGCTTGAAGGTCTTGCTAAAACTGGCTATTAAGATTTGATGCTCTTATGGAAAACTGCCCTTAAGTTCCCGTGAGTCTCCTGCTTGGAGTGTCTTTCTGATAATGAGGGTGAAATAGGGTCCCACTTTGAGTCTGAGCCCCTATTTCTTTAAGATCCCAAATTCTGTGATAATTTTGTCTCTTAGAAATAAAAGAAACATTTTTTAAAGTAATCTTCTTATTTCATCAGTTTTAAAAACCTTTTCCTTGGACTCAGGTCAGTAAAAATCTGTCCTTTTACCACAGCATCATTTATCTCTTGGATTGTCCTTTTCATTTTCTGTTGTGAGTTTATAAGAGAAAGTTCATAGACAAGAAGATAAAAATAGACACAATAAATCTGTCTCTTGACTCAGTACTAAGGGCCAACAAGTCCCAAAAGCCTTGTCAGACTGGCATCTTTATAGGACACGGTTTGCCTTTGGCCAACAATCTTTCTAAATTTCAAATTTTCAAAATTACAGTGGCCACTTGGGGAAACTTTTGATGTGAACGCAATGATTCATTTGAGAAGTGTCTCAGCACACAAAAAAATGGACAAAATTTAAAATATCAAAAGGTTTGCCTTATAAAATTTTTTTGAGGAGACCTCCAAAAGAAATCAAAATTACTTTATAAATATACTTCTTAAAGAATAATTTGACAAAGAAGATTTTTTTAAAGTATGAAATTTAATAGTCTTACTCTTTTAGATCCTGTGATAGTTAATTTAATATGTCAACTTGGCTGGGCTATGGAGCCCAGATATGTGGTCAAATATTGTTCTGGATGTTTCTGTTAGGGTGTATTTGGATGATATTACCATTTTAAATTGGTGGATTTTAAGTAAAACAGATTGTTTTGCATAATATGGATGGGCCTCATTCTATCAGTTGAAGGCCTGAACAAAACAAAAAGATTGACTCCTCTGAGCAAGAGCAAATTCTGCAGCAAATGGCTTTTCTACAGAGCTGTGACACTGGCTCTTCCCTGGGTTTTCAGCCTGCTAGCCACTCTGCAGATTTTGAACTTGTCAGCCTCTATAATCACATGAGCTAACTCCTTTAAAAAAATCCATCTTTCTCTCCCTCTTCACACACACACACACACACACACACACACACACACGCCCCTGTTGGTTCTGGTTCTCTGGAGAACTTTGTCTGATGCAGATCCCCACAATTCTGCAGTTGTTCTATGCTAGCCAAGAAATTGAAAAACAAAAAAATAATGTGGGTAAATGATGCAGGTACTCTGAAAAAGAACTAAGCACTTAATCTAGTTTTCTCTTAAACTCCTCAGAATAACTTTGTCTAAATATTAAAGAACAATCAGAGTAAAGATTTTATTGATATCATGTGTTATAATATAATTAACCTTAAATTTTGCCACTATCACAAAATCTCACCCCAGGAAAGAATGACTACTCTGAAAGTAGACATTGTTATAACAAACTTCAGATGTTACCCATTCATTAGCCAATAAAATCTTACCAGTGTGCTTCTAACCAATGAATATTTTTTCTCTTGTGAAACCATGCTTGATGACTTAATAGGCATGAGTTTATGTTGTGAATGTAACTATCTATTGAAATGGAGACCTCTTTCTGGAGATAAACCAAGGACTCTGTTATTCACAATCAAGTCATAGGTAATTTGAATATTGACCTACTAGCTTGCTTGTTTTAAATGAAGCTCCAATTGAAGATATCCAGAAGTTCATGGGCTTTGTATGGTGCAAATATTCTTCTGATATTAATAGACTTATCGATATTGAATATATTAAAGTTTAGATTGTCTCATACATACTTTTACACAACTCACACATTTTCCCCTAAAATGAAAGGCAAAGAAGGATACAACCAATCATTGAAAGCCTAGTAGAAAAAAGACTTACCATATTTGTACCAATCATTGTAATACTTTCATTCTCTAAGTCACAAAACACCCAGAAAAAGATACTGATTTGTTCAGTCCTTCAGGGCCATAAAAAGAAAATAGTAATCTCTTGTTTTTCATGATACCGAACCCAAGTAATATTTCATCTACAGAGCCACCTAAGCCTACACATTTTACAATTGTATACCTGCACTTTTCTTTTTTTTAGTGGCCTCCTCATTAAGTTAATTAAGTAGCTGGCCTTTTCCTGGGAAGGTCTAAAATATACCTGCAGTATTATGTCTTAGCAGTTTACTAAGACACCATTTTTCACAACTAAAACCTTAATCATCTTAAATATTCCTAAGATTCTTTTATCCTGTACATGGATCACCTCTTACTATGTTTTATTGATAATATAATGCCTAAAATTCATTCCATATCTTTCATAAGCTCAAAAAGAACATAATGCTTTTAAGGAAAATTACACTTTGTCAAAACAAAGGACACAACTTATCCCAGGATATATTCCAAGAATCAAATCTTTCAATTATGACCGAATTGACACCATTAAAATTTTTTCATTTTGGTCAAGAGATAATTAGAAGATGCATTGGTCTCATTCATCAGTGCAAGCAAAGGGTTCATTACTTTTCTCAGACCACTATGTATATCTATAATTTAATCAGGTTTTCAATGATTAAACCCCTAAGCAGAAGTAAACATTTTATGATTTAAAATGAGGCCTTCAATAATTTCCCATCCATTCATGAATAAGTGATCTAAACAAGTCTTATATTCTGACTCAACTTCATGGGAATCATCAGACACCAAACATTAACATTTATTTTTATTCTGTGGCAAAAGCCTGCACTGTGTGTCACATCAATAAAAGCTTTAGTTCAAATGATGGAAGATTCTAGGCATTGGGACTTAGATTTTCCTTTAAACTTGATGGTTCCTCACACTGAGCAATCTTTGTTGTTATTTTAAAAATTCAGTATTTATAAACAAGTGGGTTTACTTGCTTGTTAATGAGTCTTATCTTAGGATCAGACAGGAAGTTTTCAGGATTTATTGAAACAGAATCCAACTTATCCATAGAATATGACCCTTTTTACTAGAGACCAAATCCGCCCAGATGGCAGAACACATTGCATACCCTAGATCTTGGCAAACGGGTAGAGATAAGAGAGCTAACATTTATTGTAGTAGCAGACATGTTTTGCATATAGTATGTGATTTTTGTTATGCTTTGGAAACAGCAAGCATTTTCAATAACACCAGGAATTCCAATTCAGAATATCCAATAGATTAAAGAACTCTTTCTGCCCTGATACTTTTGAAGTATAGTCATTATAAATTAGAAGTCTGCACACAAAAGGATAACTTGAAGGCAAAGGGAAATGTCTTAGGTAATCATTATGAAAAATAGGAGCTTTAATTAAGATCTTGGCCCCTTAACACTACAAGCCAATTCTTTAAAGAAGTTTAAAGAAGCTATTGTGGAATACCAGGGATTGATACCAAAATTTAAAAAAAAAAAAAGAAATACTAGGAGAAATCTGGCTTTATATTACATGAAAATAATCTATGGCACTTTCAGATCAGTCACTTGCTTCCCCCCAAAACTTGCAATACTACAGTAAACTAATATTGGACCAGGGGCGTTTACTAAAATTGCTGAGGAATATCTGCTTTGTGTCCCATCTGTCATCACCATTATCCTGGTAAACACATAAAGATGGGGTATGGACAAGAAGCCCAGGCTCAGGGTAACTTCAGACACATTCAGAAGAGTTTCATAAAGTATTCCCTACAAAGAATTTTAAATATGTCTGTTCACTGTTTGCTTACTACCACAATCTTACTTGATAGAGGGTTACTGATTAAATTTTAGCAAAAATATTTGCTTCATTCCCAATCTAGGGAAAAAGAGCATCAATTTAGAGTGAATAATATTAAAAAAATTACAAAACCTTGCTACTTAGAAATATTACTGTTCAAACTATAGTCATCTTCAGAAAAGTTAGGAAGAAGAAATATAATTCTGAAACTAACCTTTGCAAAGCACTTAATGACCTGATATTGTGGGAGAGAAATCAAAGAGCCTGAAACTCCAATGGGAGGGACATTGCCAGTAACTGAGCAAAACTCAAACAGGTTGGTTTTTATAATCACAACTATTTATTTAGGAGACACAAGCCATCCTCCTACTAGTAAAAGGATGTTTTGGCTGGAGACTTTAAATTGTGAATTCTTGGAAATTCTCCAGAAGCAGACACCTTCATGCTCATGTAAGTCATGATGTAAAGCTGAACTTTTTGGCTGAGACCCAGAGAACAAGATACAGATGACTGAAATAACAGACTATCATGTTTTTATGAATGTTAATATTCTTTATTTTTATAACCATTTTATTTTATTTTTACTGGTTTAAGATTTTGGCTACAATAGATCATACTAGCTCTTAACTAGTATAGATAGATATAGATAGATATAGATACAGATATAGATATAGATCATCTAGCCCCATTATAATGAAACAAATAACTTCAAGTTTAATATTATCAACCAGTAAACACAATTTTGAAGCAAATATCACAAAAAGATAGCTAAACACATAAAACTCCATTTAACATCTCACATAGGACTTTTTGTAGGAGCTCTGTTTTGTAAGCAAAGTTTCATAAATGTAGAGCTTGGGAAGACACTATCATGACTGATACTCTTACTTTTATAGACTTTAAAAGGAAGGTTCACCTTTAGGTAAATTTTCTGACTCTGATCTTTAACAGATGATCTCTTATTATCTGGCACCTGACTGCTTTGTTGAATGACATTGAAAATGTAAAATACTAGTCAGCTACCTATGGTATTTTTGCTACACAACCAGAGAGTTAGGTAGCCCTCAACAAGTGATATTTGATTTGTAGCATCAAAGTCTATAGGTTTCTGTAGGCAAAATGGGGCAAGGACTTATCCTGATGGACTATTGCCAGTCTTTCTGATAGTCTTATTTTCAAATAGACCCAGGGTCCATTTGGATACTGATTTCTCCTACCAAAAAAATAAATAAATAAATAAAAGGAGGGAGAGAGATTATTTGATAACATAATTCAAGAAGAAAAGTCACCCTTGGCCTGTGACTCCAAAACTAACAAAAAAGGAATTCCGGATTGTCTTCAACTCTTTGTTTTGCACTTTGTAAGAAGCCCAGAAAATGGGGACAAATTCTTTATTGTGTGATTCAGATCATAACTAAGAAGTCAAAAAAGATCATTAGAGGCTGGATAATTACCTGCCTTAAGGTTAGAAACTTTCAGCTATAAGAAGAATAATGTCTGAGGATCTAGTATATAATATGGTGTCTATACTTAATTATATTGAATCATACAATTGAAATTTTCTCAGAGAGTAGGGCTTAAGTGTTCTCACAAGAACACAAAAAAGTAGATATATGATAGCTGTGTTGATTAATTTGAAGGGGAAATCTTTTTATAATGTTTATGCACATCAAAACATGTTGTATCCTTTAAATATATATGACAATTTTAATTATACCTCTAAAGCTTTAAAAAGGAGAAATTTAATTTAATTCTAGATTGGAATTAGAGCTGATATAAAAACCTTATATTGCCCTAGCAACTGAAACAAGGTGGATAGTGATACCATTAATAAAGGTAAAGCTTATACAATGAACATGTAAATGTTGTGGGGAAATTCTTTCACTTTTGAGATTCTCTGCTTGGAAATATCTGTACTGTGTGCAGTTGGTTTGTCCAGTGGATTGGATGGGTATTGCAAGTTGAGAGTGATCAGTAAAAAAGATGATTATAATGGTAAAGAAAATGAAAAGAGAAGAGAGAAAACACTGTATTCCTCTGGGAACAACAGATTGGTGACTAGGTAGTAGAGGAGAATATTAAAAAAAAAATACTATGCAGGAAAGACTAGTGCAATGAAGTTATAGTCGACTTTGAATGCCAATCAGACTAGTGCCACAGAAACACAGAATTTGAGAAAAAAACTGGTGAGACTTTAATTTGAGCATATAATTGAGTTTAGGGAAAACTAAGCATGCACATGTCCAAGGCAGAAGAAAGAGTGAGAGAAACAAAGACAGGAATTTAGGATGGGAAGCATGCTAGGTATGGGGAAGCAATAATGCAAGGCTACTCTAGAGCAGTAGTCTATGGAAAACAAAGGAGAGATTTGAGTCAGGTTGTTCAATATAGGAACAAGGTTAGATTCTGATGTACTTACTTTACCTGTACAGCCTGTATTCTGCTCCACATTTTCTTAATTCCATTTTCCTGTTTCTCCACTACATTTAGTTGATTTACATTCTTCTTCACATGTTAAGCTTTCATTTAGAGATGAAATAGGTCATTGCCTATGATCTGTTATACTGTAAGCAATAAAACCTCATATAAACATTAACAAATATAAAATACTAATCTTTAATAAAATTATTCATTTACTAGTGAAATATATAATAAGAGAATGAATTTAAATATATTCCTGTATTTTTTAAAAGATTTATCTATTTCTTTTAGAGAGAGAGCAGGGGAAAGGGCAGAAGGAGAGAATCTCCAAGCATAAGTCCCCACTGAGCTGGGAGCCTGATGCAGGCTCTATCCCCTGACCCATGAGATCATAACCATTTTGAAGCAGAAAGAGAATCACATGGATTTGTACCCCTCATTTCTTTTGCTCTGCACCGAGACATGTTAGATACATATCTTTAAAACAGCCAGCAGGTCACCATCTTGGCTAGGAGGCACACCAGGTAGGGCCAGAGTTCTGAAAATATAAGAATTCTGCATGATTCATTCAAACATTGGGGTAAATTCTATAAAGATGCTAAAGGAAGTATTAGCCTAAACTAAAATTATTGATTAGGTCCAAGTATTATTTTGTCTTTTTTTTACTACCTTATTTACTGAAATTCATTAAGGAAAAACAGATTAACAAATAGAAAATCAAATTTTAAGAAAATAATTCTTTGTAATCTGACTGAATTATAAATCCTGCTCTATATTTTTCTTCTTTTGCTTTCATTATAATCCATGCACTTGGTGGAAGGCAGTAGAGATCCCAGTACTTCACTGTTAGAATTACTGTACCAAGGTAGTAAATTGGAAGTAGTAACTGAGCAAAAGAAAGTCTTATTTTTACCCAGTTTCAAGTAGCATTCAATATTGTAATTGTGACCAAATTCATGTTTTTGGCATATTAATATCTCTCTGAAAAGCAGATATAGTGATGGTTCCATCCTTATAAAATTATCTATTCAAGACTGTGCTTTGAAGTTCACAATCTGGGAAAAGGCTAAGGGATAGAAAAAAATGTGAATTTGAATGGCTGTTTTCTTTCTGCTTCAAAAAGAGTAATCTATATGGAACAGTTTAGCTAAGCCAGGTTTTAATCCATTATTGGTAAAGAAGAAACTGTTCATATTTTATTTAACATATCATGAATCATTTGGGTATAAAGTTAATCTGCTTTCTTTGCAAATCTTCAACATCACGAATATCATTCTATTTTATCACTGTCATCTGAGGGAACAATATGATGGGAAGTTACATTTGGCTCTAGAAATTTTTATTAATTTTTAAAATAATGGTATATTTTTGCTCGTTCTAAAAGGTTATTGTTTTTCAAAAGAATAAGGTCTTGTTAGACATTTTAGAGGCATCTTCTGCATGAAAGTAATAAACTGAGATGCATCCAATGTTTACCATTATTTAGATAATGCTTTGGCATACATTTAAAAATTATGGGGTGCCTGGGTGGGTCAGTCAGCTAAATGTCTGACTTTGGTTCAGGTTATGATCCCAGGGTCCTGAGATTGAGCCCTGTGTCAGGCTTTCCACTCAGCAGGGAGTCTGCTTGTCCCTCCCCCTCTGCCCCTCTCCCTGCTGTATTTCTTTGTCTCTCTCAAACAAATAAAATCTTTAAGAAAATTTTAAAAATCATTCTTAGAATGCTATGTGTGTCTAATGGATAATACTTAAACTGTCTCTATACATTTAGTGTTATTTTGTGGCTATTTTTTCCACAAGTTGCTCCAAGCTGACGTTTTGTACAGCTATGTAGAGGAGAAAATATAGAATAGTCTTTCTTAAAGTATCATTTGGGATGACTAAAAAGGTTTTTATAATTCTATAATTTTTGTATTAGAGTACAGCTTCCTGAGAGGAAGCCATGCTCCTTTACATGAGACAAAAATTGAACGTTACCAAGACATCTTCCTCTGAAGCCATATCCCTTTATTTGTATGCTTATCTTAAAATGCCAATTGCCAGAAACTCCAATGATAGATTCAAGTGAAATATGGATGCTTTATTAGCCATGGAAAAATAAATTGTTGTGTTTGAAGGCAAAGATGTAAGGAAAATAATAAAAAAAAAAAAGATGTAAGGAAAATAGTTGAATGGAACATTTGGCAATGCTAATGAAGAAAATCTGGGAATAATGTTATGACTGATATAAATATCATCAATTCCCCATTGTATTGTTGACTTTTTGTGAGCATTGGGTAGTGGAGGGCAGAGTCTCAACAGGTAGTGGAGAACAGAGTCTCAAGACTCTGCAAGACTGAGTCTCCAACTTTGGTCATGTCACAATACCGAATTTGTTTCTAGTGTTAACTAAGCTGTTAACACTCTATCTTTTACAAAATCCTTCAGCTCTGAGATGATAAGATACTATGTATTTTCGTTTTGTTATTTCATTATGTAACTCTTGCCTCACTTTCAAAAATGTTCAAGTGATAGTAAAAGAAAAATTTTAAATGAACCTTAAGATAGCAACATGAAATTTCAAAACTAGGACATATGATTCTGATACTTTTTATTATATTTTTCTTTGAAATGTCTTCCTTGTGTGAACTAGAATTGCTGTTAGAGGCATTCTTTTAATGCCTATTTCATTCATTTTTGCGGAAATAAATGTGACTGTGTGTGTTTGTGTGAGTGTGTTCTACCTTGGTCTAGAAAGTATTTCAGGCAATTTGGTAAGACATAAAGCATTTCAAGAGGAAGACACTAGCTGTGAATAAAGTAGTTCAGGTGTTATTTCAACTCAAATATCCTAACTATTTTAATTTTTTTTTTTTATGATAGTCACAGAGAGAGAGAGAGAGAGAGAGGCAGAGACACAGACAGAGGGAGAAGCAGGCTCCATGCACTGGGAACCTGACGTGGGAATCGATCCCGGGTCTCCAGGATCGCGCCCTGGGCCAAAGGCAGGCGCTAAACCGCTGCGCCACCCAGGGATCCCTATTTTAATTTTTTCCTGCTAGATAAAAGTTAATGTCATTGTCAGTCATATTGGGATAAAATATTGATTGAACCAGTGTATACTTCTTTTCTGCAGTGACTAGATTTAGAGATTTGCAAATAATCAAGAGATTATTAGATCCATTTTATTTCAGATAAGCACAAAAAAGGTCAGCCATTTATAAGAATGCACTGTCAAATTTCCAAACCTTAACATTTATCTGGCTTTAACTTTATTTTAAAAATATTTCTCTTGAAATAACAATTTGTAATGTGCCAAACTGTAAAAATTTGCTAAGTTGTGAGAGAGAGACTATTTGTAGAAATAAATAATGAAATTCATGTCTACCAGGAGCATATAACGTCAATCTGTATGTTTCAGGGTCATATACTTTCTATATACATGTATGTTGTAAGAATTAACAAGGATTCTCTCTCTTTCACGACAAAGATATATATTTATTTATATATGCACATATTATATACATTATATACATATACATGCATATTCATTTATAATATTCAAATATTCGTTTATAATATTCAAATTATGGTCTTTGGTGACCTTAAAAGTTTCAAGTGAAAGCTAGTCAAGACCTATTCAGTCTAGAAGATCTAAAAATCTTTTGAATTTACTTTTAAAATATTAAGCTAAAAGCAAAAAAGAGGAAAGGTAAAGGAAGAAAAGATTTAAGTTCACCTTAAATAATATTTTCCCTTTGCTAATTGCAAATCCTAAGGTATAAAATCAGAACCTATGGCTTATAATAATGAAAGTAAGAACTGACTTTAATTGAGTTCCTACTAGTTACTAATAAGGTTGTGTTAAATTAGGAATGTGAAATGACTCACAATCCTTTAGAGTGCCAACCAAAATAAGCAAAATAGCAAACAGAGATTTAAAGATCAACTTTTTTTTGATAGGAATAGATTAGAGAACAGACTAGAGTACAATGACACAACCAAGATCCCTAACAGTCCTCTGAAATCTTGACTCTTAGATGGAATACCTGATGGGACACTTGTGACTACAACCTCCTGAACGGTCTCTTACACATATTTCTCACATGGGGATGGTTAGAGAATTGGCCTCTAGAGCCCCCCGTAGAATGTTTAGGGTCTGACCACATATCCGTAAAAATGAAACAAGGTCTGAGAATATCATTCCACTCTTTAAATAGGCAGACACAATACAGAGAACATAATTACTTGAGGCATCTGTGCTTTGCTATTTTTCTCCAATTTCCCAAACAGGTAAGTCATTTTTAATTCCATGTGAATAAGAATTTGGAAATTTGAAAAAAAAAACAATTTGGAAATTTGTAATTCTATTTGAAAATTTTGAAAAAAATTACAGAGAGCTGTTGGCTCTTCACAAAAACTCCACTTTAATAGAGTTAAGCACGTACCAAGTAAGAGGTAAGAGGTGATTTACCTTAATACTTTTTTTTTGGTGACAAGATATGAATCTTGGAGGTTTCTACTGAAGTGTTCAAATACCAGATATTGAGTATTAAAGTGGTATGTGTACCAATACAACTTTATTAACACAAACAGGTAGTAGGTTGCATTTGGCTGGCGAACATTACTTTTCTGATTCCTGATCTAGAAAAAAGGAAAATAGCTGGCTAGATGTTTTAGAAATGGAGCTAAGGAAAGTGTCACTGTTTGGGAGTTATCTTTCTTTCCTATAGTTTTTTGGATCAAGATTGAGCCTAAGTAGTGAGATACCACATGAGGGGAAAGCCAACTTGATTCATTTTACATCCTACCAAAGGAACCACTTAAGGGATATGGAATCCAAAAAGACAAAGAATTAGTATTGACTTGATCTCAGGAAAAACCAGTAGCTGAGAAGGTAATAGCCAGCTAGAGGGAAATGCATCATCAGCATTTATAGAAAAAGCAAAATTTATTAAAATATCATAAGAGCATGAGTCTGTTTTAAACGCTTGTCATCTTAAGACAGTACCACCAGAGTAAAATTTTTTGTCACCCTTACTTCTCCCTCTGGCTCTGGCGGAGTCAGAATAACTATTAGCAACATGGAGGTGGAGGAAAAATACTAGTCTGTGAATGAGAGAAAAATCATGTAGCGCATTTGAAAATTCCACTATACAGTGTTAGAGTTACAGTCAGTTCCAATTACTTGGAAATGTTTCTGAATAAACAATAGAACTTTCAAATAAAACTCATTATTGATAGTTTTAATTCTATGGAACTTACTAATAAAATAAGTCCTCAGGCATTTACTCACAGCTTTTTCTTTTTTTTTTCTTTTTAAAGATTTATTTATTTATTCATGAAAGACAGAGAGAGAGAGAGAGAGAGAGAGAGAGAGAGAGAGGCAGAGACATAGCAGAGGGAGAAGCAGGCTCCTTGGAGGGAGTCCGATGCAGGACTCAATCCCGGATCCCGGGATCACACCCTGAGCCAAAGGCAGATGCTCAACTGCTGAGACACCCAGGTGTCCCAACTCACAGCTTTTTCACTTTGTATTTTGTCCATGCCAACAACTTTTACTATAAGGATTTCTTGCCTAGTATAGATTAAAAGTAGGCAATTTAAGGAGGAAGGGAGTAGGAAGTGGGACTGCTAAGAATGAATAATAAATATTCACAGTTTAGCACTTTGGAAGAAGGAAACCCTCAAGCAAGCCAAGTGCCCCCCTCACCTCAGTGCCCATCACTCAGTCACCCCAACCTGCCCCCCCCCCCCGCCCACCTCCCCTACCACTACCCCTTGTTCATTTCCCAGAGTTAGGTGCCAGAAGACAACCTATTAAGATACATTTCAATATTGATTTATTCTGTCAAATATTTTTTTACTTGTTGATATGGTATTTTAGGTAAAGCGCATAACAAAACCTATTTTTCAAGTGTTCTGTAATGAAAGACTAATTTATATCTAATTGAAATATTGACTTACAGTAAAAAACTCAAGTTTTAAATGTCCCTGATTATATATATATATATATATATATATATATATATATATATATATATCCTTTTGCTTAGGATGATAACCATAACTTGTTTTCTTTCCTGCCTTCCTTCCTTCCCTCCCTCCTTCCTTCCTTCTTTCTTTCCCTCCTCCCTCTATTCCTTCCCCTGTCCCTCCCCTCTCCTTTTCTTTTATTCTCAGACTGAAAAAAAAAGTATGTTAGAAGTCAACTGACTACTTGCAAAAAGAACAGTTTTTATGAGAGCTAGGATTACTTAGAAGTTCCCTTTACATCTTGGGGTTACATCAAGGTAAGTAACTGGGACTAATAGAAGATTTTGTCATCCCTTTGTTGTCAATTGGCCACATAGGAGACAGACAATATGACCCTAGATGTTTGCCTCAAATGCCTGCCTCAAAAATGTCCAATAATCTTATTCTTATCAAGAATTATGTGGCTCTTGGACACACTACTATATAATATTCTCCCAAATTAGTTCTTTATCAAATATTTATTTTTATCTTAAAACTGGGCAAGGATGTATGGAAAATTTGCCAAGAAGGCCAAAAGCAATCTCCAATAACTGTGGTGGCAATCATACCCTTTCTCCCTCCCCCCTAGGAGGTTTCCTCCTGTTTTATACTCCGAGGTCTTGTCTAAACTGCAATCTTATCTATCTGTCAACTAGGAAAACTTGGGTTTTACTAGGAATCTTGAAGTTTGTCCTATATAGCTATAGCTAGATAAATACTAAAATTTGATTAAGTCTACATAAAGAAATTTGGGAATCATTCAAAGACAAAAAAATGCAGCTATTTCTTAGTAATTCAATTTAATGGAAAAGGCACTGTTTATAATATTGCCTCATTCAGAATGAATAGTCTGATCCTGGAACAGCTTCAACTTTAGACCCCTAATGCCTAAGTAGCAAGGCCACATTATGTCTGTTATTTTAACTGTGCCTATTCTAAAAAAGCAACTTCTCAAGCCCACAAAAGCAGTAACATTAAGGTAAAGGTAGATCAAATCCTCTCCAATTCTTCCTTTTTTTTTTTTTTTTTCACTATGCCACATTTCCATCTGGATTGGTGACCAATTTTGTAAGCAAAACTTTTATGGAGACCTTAATATATAAACTTATGAAAACAATAATTTAAAACATTCATTTTGTACATTCAAATTTATGTCATTTCTCTAATAAAGTCAATGAGAGAAAAGCTACAACTGTACATACATATACATATGCATATATATGCTACATTGTTTGTAGACTATATTGTTTGTATTGTAAAAGACTACCTTGTTTATATTTGGTAGATGTAAAACTGACTATTACTCACTGAAAAGAATAAGCAATAAGCTTATGCCTCAGCTTTATTTACTATTTAATTGGGTGCACTAGGTGAATACTTCAATAAAGAACTTGCTGGTTAATTTTAAAGGTGTTAAAATGCTCACACAAGAATTAAAAACATTAAAGGATTAGGGCAGAGCTTCAACTTCACTAATCAGTACACATTATAAGACCTTCAAATATATTCACAGAGATAGTAGGGGTAACTTTATTGAGGAATGCACAAAAGTAAATTAACCTTGCAGTTTAAGTTACACATTAGTGGTCTCTGCTGTGTTAAATTTGACCGCACACTTGAGTATTTTTTATCTCCACCACACTACCAAATATTAGCATTATAAGCAATGTTTTAGAACCTCGAATCATTTCAGTGGTATCCAAATCTCCAGGAAAAAAGGTTTGGAAAGTACTGCATTACAGTCTTTTGCTGGTGGGCTTAAAGAAAGCCCTGTGCAAATTGCCCCCGAATTATTTCAGTGAGAGGCAAGAGAAAAAAGGCCAGCTTGGGACAGAGACATATGATGGAAGAGCCAAATATGGATAACTATGTTTATCTTATATGAATATTCATTGGGCATTTCTCTGACATTTTCTAAGATTTTCAGTGTTTATATAATAGAATCTTGATCTGAAAGTGTTGGAGAAACAAATTAGAGATAAAACTAGGTGCCCAGGGAACTTGGAATAACCTTGTAATACTAGGTCAAAGAGGTTTCTTAGACATTTGCCCTTTGAAAAATCCTTCCTTCTTCTGAACATAAGGGATTAATAGACCTTTACTCTAAAAGCATGGTTTAATAAGGCTCAAATTGTTTTATTCCCATGCAATAATTTTTATAATTATAATAAGGGAACAACAAACCTGTGAGCTTTTTCATACTTTTGATGTTGCAATATATCTTGATAATTTTGCATTTTTCCATTTTGTAGTATTTCTGTTAGCAGGTGGAGAAAGTCATCTCCTCAGTATCCCAAAAGAGAAAAACAAAAGAATAATTCAGTGTTTTCACTGTCATTCAGGTAAAGCACAAAAGAAGGCTGGTCACTTAGGGGGAGAAAACAAACAACAAACCAGCAGTGAGTGTCATTTCTACTAAGCTTGATTGCAGATGAAATTGTACTTTTTTCCTCTTCTAAAATAGGGAAGAGTTTCTAATTTTGTTTCCATCAGTTAAAAATGAGAAATCTCACAACCAGACAGTAATGGTTAATTATTTATTATTTTAAGTAGAATGCTAAGGTATTTTAAAGAAAAAAAATTGTCTGCCAACCTCTTAGAACACAGACTTGTTCACCACTGTATTATAAAAGAACCAGAGTTAATTTGGGGTTGGGAAATAAGGAGTTTCTTCTGAGTTTTGGCTAAAAATTCTTTGAAGGTACTCTGTTATTGTGATATCAGGAAATTATCCTGATATATATAAATCCCCATACCTAGCAATTGGCATTATAATGATTATATTATTGAATTGAGACTTTTAGGGAGCAAATTCTTCAGAATCAGATTGTCTGAGTTTTCTGACAAAATTAAAATCCTATGTTCATATATGAGTTCCAACAAGGCTCCAGGTAGAATTCACACTGGAGTAATGTTGTTGATGTTATCAAAAGCCAATTTGCCTCTTTGTTAAGGGTGCATACTAGGGTAGCCAAGGGTGTGCCCAGATACAATGGACGTGGAGAGAATCCACTTTTACATAGGTATGGGCCCAATGTCCTCCTATAGCAATCACCATACAACCTGGGGCAGCACACTGTGGAATACTGTGGCAGAGTGAGGGTAAAACAAGTTGTTTTTTAGGTCTTCTCTTTCCCTTTCCATCACACTCCTATGCCTAAAGAGCAATCATATATTCTTTCAGCAGTAAATTCATATTTGGATTAAGGCACTGATTCCTGATAAAAGCAGCCACTGCTGCAAATACCACTAGAGGTCTTATTCAGGAAGTTGTTTAGAGATGTAGCAAGTCTGTTCTCTAATAACTTATTAGTTATATATATATATATATATATATATATATATATAAAACTAATTTGCATATATATGCAAATTAACCTTGATATATATATATATATATATATATATATATATCACTCCAAGTAACAGGTGTACTAGGGTCAAAGTGTGTTCTAAATATCAATGAATAAACTGTAATTTCATCTTGGATCATTTAAACGTTCAATACTAATGGCATTTGTAAGATTTATTCAGTCACAAATTTCCATGGTATACCAGTACAAAGGAGAAGGAAAGAAAAAAAAAAAGGTGATCTGGTTCTCAAATGTGTTTGGCTCTGATGAAGAAACCTGATGATTACAAGTTAATCTTGAATTTTAGTTTGAGTCAATAAAGGAAAAAAATAGGGAGCACAGTTGGCTTTTATGTTAGATTAGTATAAAGATACAGAAATCATTGAAAAAAGAAACCTAATTGGGTAAAAAGAAAACAGATTTTTACAATTCTATCTCTGAGATATTTAATGACTTTAAGTAAAATAAACCAAAATATCAGTGATAATATGATTTATATTTTTCAAAAGTGTTCTGTATTCCAATCAAATCAGTGTTTGAAATACATCTGTGACATAAATAGAATAGTGACCTGAAGGCATATCAATATTACTTGGCCAGTTCTATTTTCATTGCATGACATCAGCTGTCAAAAGAAAACTAAAGAAAAAGTAGAACACATATACTTGAATTCAAGTGTTTGCAATTTAATTATATATATACAACAAAACTTTAAATATGTCACTGTAGAACTTGAGTATCTTCTAAGGTGGCTAAAGAAAGAAAGAGTTCAAAGACATGGTGTTAATCTTAGCTTCTCTGAAGGTTAGGTAATATGCTTGTGTCACACTGTCTCCATCTTAAAAATGGTAATAATCATATCCACCTGCTGTAGTTCCATGTGAAAAATGCCTGGGAAAATATAAGACAAAATAAAACTTAGTGAAATAGTCTAATATGGCAATAGGCTGTTTTCAGTGATGACAGTAATGGGATGGTAGATAAATATTACATAAAATATATAGAGAATTATATTAAAATAAAAATGAATCATTAAAATAAAAATGAATTAAGACTGATCAGTTTAACCAAGAGTAATTATAGCCCAAAGTAATTGCTTGACGGACTTGTTGATTAGAAACACAGTTCTGGGAAGAATAGTGTCTCTTCAAGAACACTAAATCTATATGAAATAAAGACCGTTGGTAGATAACTTTGACTATTTTTAACATAAATAATTTAATGCCTATTATTTTAGGGAATAATTAATGTTGGCAAGCTTTATTGCTAGATTAATTGGAAAATGTACTTTTTATTATCATTTTAGAACAATTTTTATCATTTAGAAAATAAAACTTATATGAAAGTTTCAACACCCAAGAATGAAGTTTTACCAACATTATTATATTTTTAATTCTTAATTTTTTAGAATTTCTTTCAGTCTAATGCTTTACATTTATTATTTATTTATTTATTTATTTATTTATTTATATTTTTTTAAATTTATTTTTTATTGGTGTTCAATTTACTAACATACAGAATAACCCCCAGTGCCCGTCACCCATTCACTCCCACCCCCCGCCCTCCTCCCCTTCTACCACCCCTAGTTCGTTTCCCAGAGTTAGCAGTCTTTACGTTCTGTCTCCCTTTCTGATATTTCCCACACATTTCTTCTCCCTTCCCTTATATTCCCTTTCACTATTATTTATATTCCCCAAATGAATAAGAACATATAATGTTTGTCCTTCTCCGACTGACTTACTTCACTCAGCATAATACCCTCCAGTTCCATCCACGTTGAAGCAAATGGTGGGTATTTGTCGTTTCTAATGGCTGAGGAATATTCCATTGTATACATAAACCACATCTTCTTTATCCATTCATCTTTCGTTAGACACCGAGGCTCCTTCCACAGTTTGGCTATCGTGGCCATTGCTGCTATAAACATCGGGGTGCAGGTATCCCGGCGTTTCATTGCATTTGTATCTTTGGGGTAAATCCCCAACAGTGCAATTGCTGGGTCGTAGGGCAGGTCTATTTTTAACTGTTTGAGGAACCTCCACACAGTTTTCCAGAGTGGCTGCACCAGTTCACATTCCCACCAACAGTGTAAGAGGGTTCCCTTTTCTCCGCATCCTCTCCAACATTTGTTGTTTCCTGCCTTGTTAATTTTCCCCATTCTCACTGGTGTGAGGTGGTATCTCATTGTGGTTTTGATTTGTATTTCCCTGATGGCAAGTGATGCAGAGCATTTTCTCATGTGCATGTTGGCCATGTCTATGTCTTCCTCTGTGAGATTTCTGTTCATGTCTTTTGCCCATTTCATGATTGGATTGTTTGTTTCTTTGGTGTTGAGTTTAAGAAGTTCTTTATAGATCTTGGAAACTAGCCCTTTATCTGATATGTCATTTGCAAATATCTTCTCCCATTCTGTAGGTTCTCTTTTAGTTTTGTTGACTGTATCCTTTGCTGTGCAAAAGCTTCTTATCTTGGTGAAGTCTCAATAGTTCATTTTTGCTTTTGTTTCTTTTGCCTTCGTGGATGTATCTTGCAAGAAGTTACTATGGCCGAGTTCAAAAAGGGTGTTGCCTGTGTTCTTCTCTAGGATTTTGATGGAATCTTGTCTCACATTTAGATCTTTCATCCATTTTGAGTTTATCTTTGTGTATGGTGAAAGAGAGTGGTCTAGTTCATTCTTCTGCATGTGGATGTCCAATTTTCCCAGCACCAACTATTGAAGAGACTGTCTTTCTTCCAATGGATAGTCTTTCCTCCTTTATCGAATATTAGTTGCACATAAAGTTCAGGGTCCACTTCTGGATTCTCTATTCTGTTCCACTGATCTATGTGTCTGTTTTTGTGCCAGTACCACACTGTCTTGATGACCACAGCTTTGTAGTACAACCTGAAATCTGGCATTGTGATGCCCCCAGATATGGTTTTCTTTTTTAAAATTCCCCTGGCTATTCGGGGTCTTTTCTGATTCCACACAAATCTTAAAATAATTTGTTCTAACTCTCTGAAGAAAGTCCATGGTATTTTGATAGGGATTGCATTAAACGTGTATATTGCCCTGGGTAACATTGACATTTTCACAATATTAATTCTTCCAATCCATGAGCATGGAATATTTTTCCATCTCTTTGTGTCTTCCTCAATTTCTTTCAGAAGTGTTCTATAGTTTTGAGGGTATAGATCCTTTACATCTTTGGTTAGGTTTATTCCTAGGTATCTTATGCTTTTGGGTGGAATTGTAAATGGGATGGACTCCTTAATTTCTCTTTCTTCAGTCTCATTGTTAGTGTATAGAAATGCCACTGATTTCTGGGCATTGATTTTGTATCCTGCCACGCTACCGAATTGCTGTATGAGTTCTAGCAATCTTGGGGTGGAGACTTTTGGGTTTTCTATGTAGAGTATCATGTCATCAGCGAAGAGGGAGAGTTTGACTTCTTCTTTGCCAATTTGAATGCCTTTAATGTCTTTTTGTCTTATTGCTGAGGCTAGGACTTCCAGTACTATGTTGAACAGCAGTGGTGAGAGTGGATATCCCTGTCTTGTTCCTGATCTTAGGGGAAAGGCTCCTAGCGCTTCCCCATTGAGAATGATATTTGCTGTGGGCTTTTCATAGATGGCTTTTAAGATGTCAAGGAATGTTCCCTCTATCCCTACACTCTGAAGAGTTTTGATCAGGAATGGATGCTGTATTTTGTCAAATGCTTTCTCTGCATCTAATGAGAGGATCATATGGTTCTTGGTTTTTCTCTTGCTGATATGATGAATCACATTGATTGTTTTACGGGTGTTGAACCAGCCTTGTGTCCCAGGGATAAATCCTACTTGGTCATGGTGAATAATTTTCTTAATGTACTGTTGGATCCTATTGGCCAGTATCTTGTTGAGAATTTTTGCATCCATGTTCATCAGGGATATTGGTCTGTAATTCTCCTTTTTGGTGGGGTCTTTGTCTGGTTTTGGAATTAAGGTGATGCTGGCCTCATAGAACGAATTTGGAAGTACTCCATCTCTTTCTATCTTTCCAAACAGCTTTAGGAGAATAGGTATGGTTTCTTCTTTAAACGTTTGATAAAATTCCCCTGGGAAGCCATCTGGCCCTGGACTCTTGTGTCTTGGGAGGTTTTTGATGACTGCTTCAATTTCCTCCCTGGTTATTGGCCTGTTAAGGTTTTCTATTTCTTCCTGTTCCAGTTTTGGTAGTTTGTGGTTTTCCAGGAATACGTCCATTTCTCCTAGATTGCCTAATTTATTGGCGTATAGCTGTTCATAATATGTTTTTAAAATCGTTTGTATTTCCTTGGTGTTGGTAGTGATCTCTCCTTTCTCATTCATGATTTTATTCATTTGAGTCTTCTCTCTCTTCTTTTTAATAAGGCTGCCTAATGGTTTATCTATCTTATTAATTCTTTCAAAGAACCAACTCCTGGTTCTGTTGATCTGTTCCACAGTTCTTCTGTTCTCAATTTCGTTGAGTTCTGCTCGAATCTTTATTAACTCCCTTCTTCTCTTGGGTGTAGGATCTATTTGCTGTTTTTTCTCCAGCTCCTTTATGTGTAAGGTTAGCTTTTGTATTTGAGTTCTTTCCAGTTTTTGAATGGATGCTTGTATTGCGATGTATTTCCCCCTTAGGACTGCTTTTGCTGCATCCCAAAGATTTTGGATGGTTGTATCTTCATTCTCATGAGTTTCCATGAATCTTTTTAAATCTTCCTTAATTTCCTGGTTGACCCTTTCACCTGTTAGCAGGATGGTCCTTAACCTCCACGTCTTTGAGGTCCTTCCAAACTTCTTGTTGTGATTTAGTTCTAATTTCAAGGCATTATGGTCTGAGAATCTGCAGGGGACAATCCCAATCTTTTGGTATCGGTTCAGACCCGATTTGTGACCCAGTATGTGGTCTATTCTGGAGAAAGTTCCATGTGCACTTGAGAAGAATGTGTATTCAGTTGAGTTTGGATGTAAAGTTCTGTAGATATCTGTGAAATCCATCTGGTCCAGTGTATCATTTAAAGCTCTCGTTTCTTTGGAGATGTTGTGCTTAGAAGACCTATCGAGTATAGAAAGAGCTAGATTGAAGTCACCAAGTATAAGTGTATTATTATCTAAGTATTTCTTCACTTTGGTTAATAATTGATTTATATATTTGGCAGCTCCCACATTCGGGGCATATATATTGAGGATTGTTAAGTCCTCTTGTTGAATAGATCCTTTAAGTATGATATAGTGTCCCTCTTCATCTCTCACTACAGTCTTTGGGGTAAATTTTAGTTTATCTGATACAAGGATGGCTACCCCTGCTTTCTTTTGAGGACCATTCGAATGGTAAATGGTTCTCCAACCTTTTATTTTCAGGCTGTAGGTGTCCTTCTGTCTAAAATGAGTCTCTTGTAGACAGCAAATAGATGGGTCCTGCTTTTTTATCCAGTCTGAAACCCTGCGCCTTTTGATGGGGTCATTAAGGCCGTTCACATTCAGAGTTACTATTGAGAGATATGAATTTAGTGTCATCATGATAACTATTCAGTCCTTGTTTTTGTGGAATGTTCCACTGAACTTCTTCTTAAAGGGGAATTTTAAGAGTCCCCCTTAAAATTTCTTGCAGAGCTGGTTTGGAGGTCACATATTCTTTCAGTTCCTGTCTGTCTTGGAAGCTCTTTATCTCTCCTTCCATTTTGAATGAGAGCCTTGCTGGATAAAGTATTCTTGGTTGCATGTTCTTCTCATTTAGGACCCTGAATATATCCTGCCAGCCCTTTCTGGCCTGCCAGGTCTCTGTGGAGAGGTCTGCTGTTACCCTAATACTCCTCCCCATAAAAGTCAGGGGTTTCTTGTCTCTTGCTGCTTTAAGGATCTTCTCTTTATCTTTGGAATTTGCAAGCTTCACTATTAGATGTCGAGGTGTTGAACGGTTTTTATTGATTTTAGGGGGGGATCTCTCTATTTCCTGGATCTGAATGCCTGTTTCCCTTCCCAGATTAGGAAAGTTTTCAGCTAGGATTTGTTCAAATACATATCCTGGCCCTCGTTCCCTTTCAGCACCCTCGGGAACACCAATTAAACGTAGGTTTTTCTTCCTCAGGCTGTCGTTTATTTCCCTTAATCTATCTTCATGGTCTTTTAATTGTTTGTCTCTTTTTTCCTCAGTTTCCCTCTTTGCTATCAACTTGTCTTCTATGTCACTCACTCGTTCTTCCATCTCGTTAACCCTCGTCGTTAGGACTTCTAGTTTGGATTGCATCTCATTCAATTGATTTTTAATTTCTGCCTGATTAGCTCTAAATTCTGCAGTCATGAAGTCTCTTGAGTCCTTTATGCTTTTTTCTAGAGCCACCAGTAGCTGTATAATAGTGCTTCTGAATTGGCTTTCTGACATTGAATTGTAATCGAGATTTTGTAACTCTGTGGGAGAGAGGACTGTTTCTGATTCTTTCTTTGGAGGTGAGGTTTTCCTTCTAGTCATTTTGCTCAGTGCAGAGTGGCCAAAAGCAAGTTGTACTGGGAAAAGGAGAAAAAGAGAGGAGAGAAAGGAAAGAAAAGAGAAAGAGAAAAAAAAGGAAGAAAAAAACGAAAAAAAAAAGAAGAAAAAGAGAAAGAAAAAGAAAGAATGGAGAAAAAAGGGGGTTGGGGGAAGGAAACAAATCAAAAAGCAAAAAAAAAAAAAAAAAAAAAAAGAAAAGAAAAGAAAAAAAAAAAAAAGAACCACGGGGGAGTATCTTCTGATTCTGTGTACTTTAAGTCCCTTGGCTTCTCCTGGAAGTTGTCCCTCAGTCTAGCTGGTGTTCTGGGGGAGGGGCCTGTTGTGCTGATTTTCAGGTGTTAGCACTTGGGGGAGCTGCTCTGCCCCAGCCTGGTGCAGGGCTCAGTGGGGGTTGTTTACCCCGTGAGGCCGCAGGAGGAACAGCCCCAGTGGCGGGGCAGCTCTGCAGCCGTGGATTCAGCTCCGGCAGGAACTCCGTCTGCAGGGCCTGGAGGCTCCGGGGCGGGGCCGCTGATCTGCTCAGCTCGGGGCAGGAGCGTCCTCACTGTCCTGGGCCCTCCCGGCCTCTGCCTGTCCCGAGGAGGCCGGATCCTGGGCTGTGTCCCGGAGCCCTGTGCTCCCGGGCCGCGCAGCCCCCTCCGGGGAGCCGCCGTCCGAGCCTCCCCGAGCTGCTCCTGGAACCGGGCAGCCCCCTCCGCACGGAGCCTCTTCCTCTGCCCGAGCCCCTCCGAGCTGCTCCCGGGGCCGCGCAGCCCCCTCTTCGGAGCCGCCGCCCGAGCCCCCCCCCCCCCCCCGGCTGCTCCCGCCCCGCAGCCCCCTCCGCGGAGCCGCCCCCGAGCCCCCCCGAGCTGCTCCCGCCCCGCAGCCCCCTCCGTGGAGCAGCCCCCGAGCCCCCCGAGCTGCTCCCGCCCCGCAGCCCCCTCCGCGGAGCCGTCCCCGAGCCCCCCCGAGCTGCTCCGGGTCCCGCCGTGCGCGCTGCAGCCCTTAGGGAGCTCGGCCGCGGGGTGTGGGGCTCTCCCGGGGCGCAGGTGTCTGTTAGTGTCCCCGGGAGCCCGAGGGCATCCCCGCCCTCCTGGGTCCTGCTCCAGCTCCCCGCGAGCCCCTTTCCCCCGGGAAGGTCGGTGCAGCTCCTGCTCCTCCGGGACGGGGCTCTCCTGTCCTGGGGACACTCGCCCCGGCCTCAGCCCGGCTCCTCGCGGGCCCCTCCCCCTTGGAGGCCTTTGTGTCTTTATTTCTTTTTCCCCGTCTTCCTACCGTGATAGAAGCGCGAACTCTTCTCACTGTAGCATTCCAGGTGTTCTCTCTTTAATTCTCACGCCGAATTCATAGATTTTCAGGATAATTTGAAGGTTTTCTAGGTAATTTGGTGGAGACAGGTGATTTGGGGACCCTACTCTTCCAACATCTTGCCCCTCCCCCAATGCTTTACATTTAAAAGTACAATGTTTCATATTTAGAAGTTTAGTTTAAAAAGAAATAGAAAATAGCTTATTAGATGAATTCCTCAATATACCAGTTTTTGCAATACTCATTTTTAGTTATTCTATCACTTTCTACCTTGCCTTTGAGAACACAAAAGAGATAAATGTGATTGCACTGCATAGAGACACTGCGTGACTATCTCAGATATAGTGATATAATCCCCCTTCTGGCTATTTTTATGTAGTCTGGTATTACAAAATGTGAAAATCTTTGGATATCCAGTCACCTAGTTTTCTTATATTAGTCGTTATTATATTTTTTATTTTATTTCTTCCTAAAATTGAGACATAATGGACATATATTAGTTTCAAGTATACAACATAATGATATTTTATATATTGCAAAATAGTCACTACAATAAGTCATCATATATAGTAACAAAATTTTGTGTGTGTCTGTGAGTGTGTGTATGATGAGAACTTTTAAGATTTATTCTCTTAGTATTATTCAAACATACAATAATATAGTATCATTAACTATAGCCACCATGTGGCACATTAATTCTTTATTAATTCTAGTATAATAGCAATAAGAGTAATAATGAGTAAGGTCCAAACAGTGAAAAGATGCTCAACATCACTCATCATCAGGGAAATATAAATCAAAACCATGATGAGATACCACCTCATACCTGTCAGAATGGCTAAAATTAACAACACAGAAAACAACAGATATTGGTGAAGTTGTAGAGAAATGGGAACCCTCTTGCATTGCTGGGAGGAATGCAAACTGGTGCTCTTGCTCTGTAAAACAGGAAGGAAGTTTCCTCAGAAAGTTAAAAACAGAACTACCTATGCCCTGGCAATTGCACTACTAGGTATTTACCCAAAGGATACAAAAATGCTGATTTGAAGGACACATACATTCTCAGGTTTACTATCAACAATAGCCAAACTATGGAAAGAGCTCGAGTCCATTAACTGATTAATGGATAAAGAAAGTGTTGTATATATATATATATATATATATATACACAAGAATATTACTCAGCCATCAAAAAGAATGAAATCTTGTCATTTGTAACAACATGGATAGAACTGGAGTGTATTATGCTAAGTGAAATAAATCAGTCAGAGAAAGACAAATGCCATATGATTTCACTCGTATGTGAAAAATAGGAACAAAATATATAAACATATGGAGAGGGAAAAGAAAGAGAGGAAAGCAAAACATAAGAGGCTCTTAATGATGGAGAACAAACAGAGTTGATAGAGGGGAGGTGGGAGGGCTAAATGGGTGATGGGTACTAGGGAGAGCACTTGTTATGATGAGCACTGGTGTCATATGTAAGTGATAAATCATTGACTTCCATCTCTGAAACCAATATTACAATATATGTTAAGTAATCAGAATTTAAGAAAAAAACAGGAAGAAAAAAACCCCTACAACTTCCTTTACAGCTACAGTTTTGGGAGGCATATTAAAATAAGATGCCTAGAATTTGCCACAGAAATTCTGATATAATTAGTCTCAATGTGGTCTGGGCACTGGAATTTTAAAATAAAGGATGCAGTCAGTGTTGTCAGCCAATGGGTTAGATGCACCAAGGGTAAGTAGCTTTCCCATAGCCCAGAAACCACAGCAAGAGTTAAAACTAGAAGGGGGCTAGTGAATGGGAACTGGGGCCATGAAGGCAATGAATCCACTACTGAAAGCACCACAAGAGGCTAGGATACAAAGAGGAATACTTTGCCTTCTTCCTTTCTTTCCATCCTCAAATATTCTACCAGTGGAACCTAATGACTTAAACAATCTGGAAACCAGAAAGCAAGGGAGCATGGGAAATGTAGTTTCCTATAGCAATGAGGAAAGGAAGTAAAAACATTTGAGATTAAAAAAAAAAAATTGATCACTAGCCAGAATTGAATATATTATTTGAAATTGGCTTCTGATTTATTCTGCTTTTGATATCAATTATTTTAGTACTCTGGTTCCATTAAATGGTTAAAAATAATACCTTTCAATTTTGTATTTATATATGCATAAAGACTTATAATGTAAAAATAACGTCTAAATGTAATCAATTCACACATTTCCCTTTTCTTTCTTTTCTTTTCCTGTACATTTTATTCCTGAAGAAACATTTATCATGTTTTTATATTCAATCAACTAAAAAGATTTAAATAATATGAGTATTTATCACGTCACATAACAGGGAGACCAAAAACGGGCAGATTCTAGGGTTAACTTGTTTCATTGATATTTTCTTCCCATCCTCCTCCTCTGCTCTTATTTTACCAGTGATGTCACTTTCTCCTCTAATTGTTACAACATCAACATGGCTGCAGCAGTTTCTGGTGTCACATCAACAAACAATTCCTGAAAAAAGGTGAGCACTTCCTCCCATGAACCTCTTCTTAACAGAGAAGAAAATAATTTCAAAAAGTGCCATCTTAAATTTCCCTTTATTATCTGAGATTGGGTCATGTGCCTCGACTTTAGCCATAATGGTTGGTGAGAAAATTAGTATACAGCAGTTTCAGCTACTAAATTGAAGAATGAAATGTTGAGCGGACAACAAAGAGAATGGACTACGCTATCTTTAGTTTCCACCACATCTCCATTCAAACCTCTCCAAGGCCAACTCCAACATAATCCATGTTAGCAATCTAGATAACTCCCTTCAATAAATGTGTTTCTCTATTAGTCATATGCTCCTATACTGAAACACACACACACACACACACACACACACACACTTATACACATAAGTTGATACTCTCATTTAACACAATTTAGTGGAAATTCTCCCAGGGTGACTGGTAGAGCTCTAATCCATTCCCTTTAATAATGTGACTTAAAGTTATTAGATAATAAATTGTTATTCAACATAATATTTGATCTGATTGACTTGACATAATACTATTCAATTATTACCTTTACCTAACTTCTTTTTTTCCAATATAAACAATGCTGTAATAAATATGTATAGGAAACTACATAATATAGATATACATATACATATATATATACACATACATGGTTTATACATGTATATAAAAATATATATATATCTTTATACATGGTTTATTCCTAAGCACAGATTTATCAAAAGAGATTGCTTGGTCAAAGAGTATGTTTGCATGGTTTACAGATGGTAGCTACACTGATGATGAGTATAGCATAATGTATAAACTTATCAGATCAGTAGATTTATACCTGAAACTAAAGTAACATTGCATCAGTTATACTCAAATGAAAAAGAAAATTAAATAATTAGGAAAAAAAGGCATATGATTTGATTATTTATAGATATTGTTACGTGTCTTTATTTTTTTATATTTCTGTCACTGATAAAAGTTCCTGGCAGAATTAGAATCTAATGTTTTTCTAAATTTTTATAAATTTTGTTTAATTAATGTGCTAAATATTGGTAAAGTTGAGCATCTTTTTTTGCATTCACTGACAATATCTATAAATGTTGAACACACATGTGTTTAGCATTATAAATATTTTCCTAAATTCTATGGTATCTCTGATGACTTTTTTTTTAAGATATATTTATGATAGACACAGAGAGAGAGAGAGAGAGAGAGAGAGGCAGAGACACAGGAGGAGGGAGAAGCAGGCTCCATGCCGGGAGCTTGACATGGGACTCGATCCAGGGACTCCAGGATCGCGCCCTGGGCCAAAGGCAGGCGCCAAACTGCTGAGCCTCCCAGGGATCCCTCTGGTGATTTTCTTTAAAGTATATTTTATGATGCAAACATGCAATTATATATTTTAATATAAATATGTTTGTCTCTCATAATATCTGGGATCCTAATCTTAGTTGAAAAGGTTTCCTCTCCTATATTGTAAGAGCAATCTCCTCAATTTCCTGGTAAATGTTCTTGTTTTTTTTGTTTTTTTTTTTTAACATTTTAGTTTTACTCATTAGTACTATATCTTATGTTATGTGACATATGTCTTTCAGATAGACAATCAAATGTATCAACACAATTATTCAATGATTCATATTTTTCTTACTGAAGTGGACATTCACATATTTTATTTATTAAATAAACATTTAGATTGTAGAATTTATTCCCAAAAATAACTATTCAGATTCACCAATCTCTTTGGCAATTTCCAGACTGTGGCCATAACTTTATTTTCAGCTCCTATATATCACTTTTAAATTTAAAAATAAAAATCGGAAAAAAAAATAAAATAAAAAAAATAAAAATAAAAATAAAAATCGGGTCAGCCCGTATGGCTCAGCGGTTTAGCGCCACCTTTAGTCCAGGTCCTGATCCTGGAGACCAGGAATCGAGTCCCACGAGGGGCTCCCTGCATAGAGCCTGCTTCTCCCTCTGCCTGTGTCTCTGCCTCTCATGAATAAATAAATACAATCTTAAAAAACAACAATAACAACAACAACAACACCACCAGTTATAGGCCTCACCCTAGATCAGCTAAATCAGAATCTTTGTGGGGAGGGGGACGAACGATTCAAAATAAGATTGCAGTCCAGATACAGTTTTCACCAGTAACATGTTCTAGTTACCTAAAGTTGAAACCTTTAAAATAGTATCACTTTCTTACTTTTCTCTTTAAATCTGTCTTTTCAACTGAGAACTGAGACTTTTGAAAAAATTGTCATTTATTCACCATTCCTATTCATAAATACTCTGTTACTCTGTATTTAATTTAAAGAGATAATGCTAATATGTTACCACGTTTTTTGTTCTTAGACTTTTTTTTTTTTTTTTTTTTTTTTTTGCATTTAACCTCTTTGAAATTGGAATGAATCTTACAATTGATGATATATGTCATGGTTTAAATGGAAAGAGTTATTCTTTCTTAGGATTAATTACACAAAATAATAATGTGTCTTACGCTAAGTACTTTTTAGCTTTGATTTAAAAAATTATAGTATTAGAATTTCGCATGTACTATTTGCCTTCCATGTCAAGATATCTCATTTGGTACTCATGTTCCATTTATTCAATTACTCTATTATTTGAAGTCAAATATATTTGTGTGTGTGTGTGTGTGTGAAATATGACAGATATAGAAATATGACCATCTGTCTTGCCAGCGCCATCCATCAGACCTGAGTGAGCCCCAGTGAGTCAATGAAGGAAAGCTAAAAATCTCCTAAGTGACTCCAGTCTTTCACAATTAGAATAAATACAAACCCAGTAAAATAAAACTAGGGATACACACACAAAAAAAAACCCCACTTGAAATAGAGTAATGATAACAGTAATATCACTTGGGAAGGTATAGAACTCTGATGGTCAGGCCTTCCAGCACCTGCTGCCTTCCATCTTTTTTTTTTTTTTTTTTTTTTTTTTTTAAGATTTGGTTTATTTATCCACAAGAGACACACGGTGGGGGGGCGGGGGGCGTTGCAGAGACACAGGCAGAGGGACAAGCAGGTTCCATGCAGGGAGCCTGACATGGGACTTGATCCTGGGTCTCCAGGATCACCACCTGGGTTGAAGGCGGCGCTAAACCGCTGAGCCACCCAGACTGCTCTGCTTTCCATCTTTTAATTCTTGGATCAGCACACTGACTAGACCATTACACTGGCATAAAATCATCAGAACCCAAATTCTCCAATACGTAAGGCTGCCTAAAGACTAAAATCACCAGAACCCAAGTTCTCTGATACGTGAGGCTGCCTAAGGACCCTTGAAGTCCTTTGAATCAGGAATGAAAAATGGATTGAAGGGAGAAGTGGAGGTAGAGAAAAGCACGACTAGGTTACCATGTTCCCAGAATTCTGTCTTAGCCTGATCTTTTGAAGCAACACCTATTAAGTACTTAAATTTTTTCTGGCATAGGTAAATTCCTTAATAAAATTAGTTTTCTAGTGGGAAACTAGACAGACTCTGGAGTAAGTCTTCTATGTTCATTTCCTGCCTCTCCAAATAACGGTTGTTTGACACTGGGACAGTTCTGCTTATTATTTCAATATTTGCAAATTGGAGAAAATAATAGTACCTATCTATGGAGTTGTTATGAAAATTAGACATACAAATGTATACACACACAAATCAGTTTCTGTAAAATATTCAGGACTGTGAAAATATTACTGTTATTACCAAGTTATTCTCAATACATACATAGTAATTATAGGTAGTACCATTTCGTTGTTGTTGTTATTGTTGTTGCTGTGGTTCCAATAAGAAAACTGAGTATCAGGGAGATGATGTAACTAGTCCAAGTTTAAATAATTATATCAGGGCAGCCTTGGTGGCCTAGCAGTTTAGCACCTGCCTTCGGCCCAGGGCGTGATCCTGGGGACCCGGAATCGAGTTCCACATCGGGCTCCCTGCATGGAGCCTGCTTCTCCCTCTGCCTGTGTCTCTGCCTCTCTCTCCATCTATGTCTCTCATGAATAAATAAACAAAATCTTTAAAAATAAATAAATAAATAATTATATCATGTAAAGCCTAAGTTTGAAACCAGAATATTGGAATCTACAACCTTTGGTCATGAATTTAAGCTATAAAACAATCCCCTGTCACTTGCTATACACTAAAATAATTCACTTAAACATTTGGTCAAATTACATTTTGGTATAGGAGTGAACACATTTCACAGGAAGAAATATGTGGAAAATATAATGTATTTGTTGTTACTTTAAATATTTAAGAAACAGACAGAACAAAATAATCTGAGAGACCTTCATAACACAAATTAAAGTTTTAGTTCCTCTTCTACCTTCACATGTGAGACTCCAAACATTTGCTTCATCAGTATTGACTAACCTTCAGCTGAATTTGTGACTCACTTTCCATAGTATTTCTTGCAAAATCAATTGGAACCTTTTTTGGCTTTCCCCTTGACTATGATGCCGAATTCATAAAACTTATTTTTTTTTTCAAAGAAATTGAACTAAGGCCATTGCCCTAAAATTCCTTGAAATTGCTTTACTTAATTTGAGAAAGTATAAAAGTGGTTGTTTTCCATATCTTCTCTGATCTTACAGCTTGAATTGTTCTCAATGCCTTTATCCAGCTCTAATCCACATATTGTTCTTGATGAAGAAAAGTAAAAATTGTACCATGACTACACCTTATATATTTAGTCTTTTAGGGAAAATTCCCTATATAAAAATAATCATCCACTGGTCCTACTTACTGATATGTAGGTAGATATGTAAAAAGTATTCTGAACATATTAAAGAGGATGCATATTAAAATATTCATGTCTTTGGAAAATTATTTAGCTATACTACATTTATAAATGTTTGCCAACTAAAACAAAACATTGGTAGGGCTAGATGGGAAAATAATGGAAGAAAAGCACTAAAGCACTCTTGTAGCATGAAAAAAGTATATGAAAAAACTTACTATAGTGCAGCCCAGGTGGCTTAGTGGTTTAGCACCTCCTTCAGCCCATGGCCTGATCCTGGAGACCCAGGTTTGAGTCCCACATCAGGCTCCCTGCATGGAGCCTGCTTCTCCTTCTGCCTGCATCTTTGCCTCTCTCTCTCTCTCTCTCTCTGTGTGTCTCATGAAGAAAAAACTTACTATGTAACTACTTGGTAAATCTAATTTTCCCACCCATATATTTGTTAAATCATATGATGAATTTATTTATGGAGCATTTATTATTAAGCACTCCAAAGTTTATTTATAACTATAAATATTTTTAAAATTACATAATAGATTTTCCATAGTAAATGAGAATAACTTTATATAAAATGAATATGGCCAAAAATTTGTTTAAAATGAGAATGAACTTTAACAATTTTGATCAATTAAGAACTCACGCTCATTATTTTAAAATCCAGAGGTTATTTTTCAACTAAAATTTTTGCTTTTTGTTTTTATTCTACCATTGAAGCTTAACTGAAAACATGTTCCTAGATCTACTCATCAGATACACATTCAGAGGTCACAGCAATGAATTTATAAAGTAAGAATGAAAGAGAAGTAGAATTCTAAGTAGAATTTAGTAGTAAATTTGAGGGCAAATAGAATAGAAAATGAGTATGTAATAGAAATCATGTTTCTCTGCTACCAATAAGGAAGTGTTAAAAAAAAAATCCTGAGAGTAAAAAAATCCAAAAAGTGTCAATTATTTTTCTAGGAAACTTTTCTTTTTAGATTTAACCATCAATCTGTCATTAAAGCTATGCTTATATCATTTTTATTTATTCTATTGTCTTGTCATATGACTATTAAATGTCTTTTAAAAACAAGTAATTATTCTAGAAATATAATCACTTTTATTTGCTAATGATTTTAATAGAAAAATAACATATAGCCTGAGCATCACATTAAAAATTATAATTTTCATTCCTTTTAGTTCAGGTTTCTGGAAGTCTTTTCTAAGGCTGGGCATATATGAGAATGTTGATTTTACTTGAATACTAAAATTGATAAAGTATTGGAGCTCCCGGGTGGCTCAGTCTGTCAAGCCTCAGACTTTGGCTCAGATCATGATCTCAGGGTACTGGAATCCAGCCCTGAATTGGGCTCCACACTCAACATGGAGTCTGTTTCTCCCTCTCCCTGTCCCCCTTCCTCACTTGTGCACTCATGCTTTATCTCTCTCAAATAAATAAAATCTTTATAAATAAATAAATAAATAAATAAATAAATAAATAAATAAATAAATAATTTTGCTATAGTATCAACAAAATAAAATTCATGTTTTATTCTTTGGTGAAAAAGTTGTCTCCATTTTAAGTCTAAATATGTGCTAGTCTCAATCAGAGAAAATCAGCAAATACACATTAATATACTTTCAGGACAAATTAGATTAAGTATACTACAATGAGTGTTTCCATAATGCTGATCGGCTTGTATATAAATGGTGAACAAGGAACAAAGTTAAGGTAATGCAAATATCATTTTGGATCACATACTGCTCATCCCCATTCATTAGTATTTGGTACCACCATGTAGCAATGAAGAAATGAAGAAGACCATACCATATACACATAGGACATTCACGTCATGCTCTTCCTAGAAGTTCTGTTTGGCCTCCTTGGACTTCAGAATGTTTATTCTGAAGATTTTGGTCCTCTTTGAATATTTTGCCTTGGTTTCCACAACTCAGCAGCCTACATTCTTCATGATAGCTTCTTATCTTTTTAAACGTGTAAGTTTTATGTTTACTGAATATTTTTGTGTCCACTAGAAAGTTAACATGTTTTAACTATGCTAGTATTTGTTTTAGGATAATTATTGTTTTTCTTAATGTTATGGTTATATAATCACATAGTTTTTGAGTGAAGTGCTCCAAACCCATTTTAGGCATTAGCCCTGATATTTTTAGACTAAATTTGCAGAACACAAAATTTTTCAGTAATTTTGTTGTACATTGAGTTGTAGCAGAAATGCCTGTATCAGACATTATAGGATATATGAGGAGGAGTAATTGTGACTCTACTTTCAACATTAAGTGCTTCTTTGTAACTTTTTTAGTGAAGCCACTATATTGTATAGTGTATATAGTATTATATAGTATATATTATACATACACATTGTATTGTATAGTACATGTAGCCTACAAAATATATACATACAATATGTATGTATTGTATAGATAATCCTATAGTACACTTTTCATGTAGTTTATCACATAAGATTATGGAGGAATTAAATTTACATGCTTGTTTATAAAATGTTAACATAATAATTTTAGTTAGTCAAGAGCTTTTTAGGTTTTATTTGTTCATTCACCCAACAAATATTTATTGAGTCCTATTTCAATATAGTACTTCATATGATTGCCTTTCCAGAAGAGCATAGTCAGCTTCTGTTTGTGGATTATGGAGTCTGTTTCCTGTAATGTGGCTATCAGAAGACCCGGTCTCTCTCTTTTACACATTAACATGTAATCTTAGGATCTAATTCCAACCACAGTACTTCATATCCAAGTTCTAATAATATTTAAGACAAACACATATTTGGCTAATTAGGTCTTACAGAATATTCTGACAAGGTCAGAACTTGTATGAACAATTCTAATTTTGTCTTATCTCCAGGATATTCCTGTAGAAGAATATGCTATTTAAAACAATCTTAGGGGAGGAGTTAAAGGCAGAGAAGTAGGGAGACCCTGGGCTTTCCTTGTTCGTGAACACAGCTGTATTCTGTGTTAATTTGGAACACCCAGGAAATCATTCTGTGGATTGGGAGAAGGATCTCCATGGTTGGAAGAAGACAGTGTAGCAGGTATGAGGCACATGGAAGTGAATTGGCAGGGGAGAAAAAACTGCGGGGCCACAGAGGGAAGAGAGACATATTTTCATGGAAAAAAAAGGGGAGAAAGAGATAGTTGTTGAAAGAGTGTGGCATCAGGTTCGCACAAGAAAAAATAACCTCTCTGGACCATCGACTGGGGAGCTGGGAGTACTGAGTGTTCAAGCTTTTTTGCAAAGAGCATGTGCAGTGCAAAACAGGTTTTGGAAGTATAGAACTTTGCCAAATTGGCATTGTGGCATGTGATCCTGGGGAGGAGGTTGCTGACAGAGGATCACACAACATGGTATAGGGATCTTCTGGATAGCACTGGGAGAGAACATTCCTCTTTGGAAGATGGTATATATTGCCTCTATAAGGACAAATACCCTTTAGGCACCAGCAAATATCCTTTCATTGGCAGGGTACAGAGGCATGGGCAGAGGGTGGATAACCTGATTGCTGCTTTTTGCTGTGCTACACCATAGATTCTGCACACCATGCAGACTGTACACCATGAGACTATTTATCTAGGACAAAGGACACCAGATACAGCTGGTGGGGAAGCTCTACTTCAGAGGAGGGAGTAGATTCACATGGTTTGGGGGTCCTTTAAAATTTGGAGTTTTGAATCCCAGCGCACACCAAAATTAAAATGCAGGGTATGTGTCGTACAGAGCAGGCTGATGGTCCCTGCTATTCTGTGAGAGCTTCCTAAACAGCAGGGGTGTGAGATTCCCCTGTCAGGATGAGAATAGGGTAGTGTAGTTTTCTTCCTTGCCACCATCTTGATGGGACTTCAAAGGCCAACTTAAGGGCCCTCAGTGGAAGCAGGAGCCCCTTATGCCAAACTCTGCATCCCTGTGCCTGGCCAAGTGCATATTTACTAGAGTAGGCCTGACTCTGAATTACCACAGTGGGTCTCTCCTCCAGAAGAAGAGCAGAGGCAGTACCCCATGTGTATTAAGTCTACTGATCACAGAGTGCTTCAAAGTGTCACTTGCAGTTCTGGTCTACATAGGAGCATGCTTTATTTTTTCCTCCCTCCCTTTTCTTTAGAATCAGACTTATAGTTTTTGTTTTTAATTTCCTTTATCTTTCTTTTGGATCAGGTTTTTCTTTTCTTTGTTTTTCCTTCAGAATCAGGCTTATAGTTTTTGATTCCCTACTTGTTTTTTTCTCATTCCTTTTCCTTATTTTAATGAATAAATCAAAGCATACCTAGTTAAACATCCAAACAGTACCTCATGCAAGAACGAAGGAACTCTGCAGAAGACTGAATAGTAGGAAAGATCAGCCCAAATGCAACAGTACACTGCACACAGCATACACCAGAAACACTTCCTAAAGTGCCAACCCCTAGACATTTGTATGACTACTTTTTAATATAGCATTATTCTCAGGTGCAGGAAACATAGTAAGCTTTGAAAACACACAAAAGACAGAAACTTAGCCAAATGACAAGATGGAGAAATTCTCCTCAAAAGAATGGTCAAGAAGAAATCACAGCCAGGGATTTATTCAAACAGATATAAGCAATATTCTGAACAAAATTTAGAACAGCAGTCATAAGTTGAACATGAAAAAGCATATAAGATGCTGGAGAAACCCTTATGGCAGAGAAAAAAACACCTAAAAAGTAGTTAGGCTGAAATAAAAAATGCTATAACTGAGATGCAAAACCAATTGGATGTAATCACAATGAGAAGGAAGAAGAAGAGGAAAAAATTGGTGATATAGAAGACTAAACTATGGAAAATAATAAAGCTAAAAAGAAGAGGGAAAGAAAACTATTATATCAGGAAGGTAGACTTAGGGAACTAAGTGATTTCAGAAAGTGAAATAATATCCATATCATAGGTGTCCCAGAAGAAGAAGAGCGGGAAAGAGGGGCATAAGGTTTATTTGAACAAATTATAGCTGAGAACTTCCCTAATCTGGAGAAGGAAACAGTCATTCAAGTCTAAGAGGCACAGAGAACTCCTCTCAAAATCAACAAAAATAGGTCAACAGCATGCCATATCATAGTGAAACTTGCAAAATACAAAGATAAAGAGAATTCTGAAAGCAACTAGGGACAAAAGGTCCTTAACCTATAAAGGTCATAAAGAGTTCCCAAGACAAGCAAAAACTAGACAGATTGTGATGACTAAACCAGTTTTTCAAAAGATATTAAAGGGGACCCTCTGAGCAGGAATGAGAAACCAAAAACCTTCTGCACAGCAAAGGAACAGTCAATAAAACCAAAGACAACCAACAGAATGGGAGAAAATATTTGCAGATATAAATTTGTAAATATAAAATCTTAGTATCTAAAATCTATAAAGAACTTATCAAACTCAAAAGCTCCCAAACAAATGATCTATTTAAGAAACGGCATGAACAAATATTTCCAAAGAAGATATCCAGCTGGCTCACAGACACATGCAAAGATGTTCAGCACCACTCAGCATCAGGGAAATACAAATCAAAACTACAATGAAATATCACCTCATACCAGTCAGAATGGCTAAAATTAATAAGACAGGAAACAACAGTTGTTGGTGAGGATGCAGAAAAAGGGGAACTCTCTTAAACTGTTGATGCAAATGCAAGTTAGTGCAGCCACTCTGGAAAACAGTGGCTGGGAACAATGAAGGTTCCCAAAAAAAGTTGAAAATTGAGCTACTTTGTGAATCAGCATTTGCACTTCTATTTACCCCCAAAATACAAATGTAGTGATTTGAAGAGACAGCTGTACCCCAATGTTTATAGCAGTAATCTTCACAATAGCCAAACTATGGAAAGAGCCCAGATATCCATCAATAGATGGATGAGTAAAGATGTGATATATAAAATGGAATATTACTCAGTCATCAAAAAATGAAATCTTCCCATTTGCAACAATGTGGATGAAACCAGAGTATTATCTTAAGTCGAATAAGTCAATCAGAGAAAGACAAATACCATATGATCTCACTCATATGTAGAATTTAAGAAACAAAACAGGATCATGAGGAAGAGAGAGAAAAATAAAACCAGATTAAATTAGAAAGGGAGACAAACCATAAGAGACTCCTAATCAAAGAAACAAACAGGGTTTCTGGAGGGGAAGGGAGTGGGAAGGTGGGGTAACTGAATGATGGACCGTAAAGAGGGCATGTGATGTAATGAGCAGTTGGTATTATAGAAGACTGATGAATCACTGATCTCTACCTCTGAAACCAGTAATACACTATATATTAATTATATGAATTTAAATTTAAAAAAAAAAACAACAACCAAACAAACAAAAAAGATTGTATGAGAAAACTCACCATTCTTCCTGTACTCAGGAAATGATGTAGCAGATTTGGTCGTTAGGAATGTTGCCAAGCTACGATCCTGAAAGTAGTTGTCTCAACTTGCAACTATTGAGAAGACTGCATTGTTTTCCTCCTATTATTACCTTTGTGTGGTTACTATGTAAGCAGATTTTCTGACTTGAAATTATACCAGCATTCCTGGAATAAGGTGTATTTGTCTGTGATGTATTGTTTTTAGAATATTACTTTGATATTTATTTTTTTCTTTTTCTTTTTTTACTTTGATATTTAATACAGTCTTTTTTTGAGAATTATGGTAAAATAATGGAAAACATAAAACTGTTCTTGGATTTATAATAGATATTGGCCAATAATATCATTTTTCATGTCAAAAAAATATTAGGACATAAATAAATAAAATTACTATTAAAGAAGAGTCAATACCTATTGTTCTCAAACTGTTCCAAAAAATAGAAGTGGAAGGAAAACTCCCAAACTCATTCTATGAGGACAGAATTACTTTGATTCCAAAACCAAAGATCCCACTAAAAAGGAGAAGTATAGGCCAATATCCCTGATGAACATGGATGCAAAAATTCTCAAAAAGAAGCTAGCTAATTGAATCCAACAGTACATTAAAAGAATCATTCACCACAATCAAGTGGAATTTATTACTGTGCTGCAGAGGTGGTTCAATAACTGCAAATCAATCAATGTGATATTCCACATTAATAAACAAAAGGACAAGAATCATATGATCCTCTCAATAGATGGAGAAAAAGCATTTGACAAAATACAGCATCATTTCTTGATAAAAACTCAAAGAAAGTAGAGACAGAAGGAACATACTTCAATATCATAAAAGCCATATATGAAAAACCCACAGTGAATATCATACTAAACAAGGAAAAACTAAAAGCTTTTCTCTAAGATCAGGAACATGAGAAGTATGTTTACTCTTACCTCTGTTGTTCAATATAGTCGAAGTCCTAGCTTCAGGATTTAAACAACAAAAAGAGATAAAAGGCATCCAAATCAGTAACGAAGAAGTCAAACTTTTACTCTTCAGAGACAACATGATACTCTATATAGAAAACCCAAAAGACTCCACCAAAAAATTGTCAGAATTGATACACAAATTCAACAAATTTACAGTATATAAATTCAGCGTACATGTATCTGTTGCATTTCCATATACCAATAATGAAGCAGTAGAAAGAGAAATCAAAGAATCGGTTCCATTTATAATTGCACTAAAAACATAAAATACTTAGAAATAAACTTAACCAAAGAGGTAAGAAACCTGTACTCTGAAAATTCTAGAACACTTGTGAAAGAAATTGAGTAACACACAAAGAAAAGAAAAAACATTCCATGTTCATTGATTGGAAAAACATCTACTGTTAAAATGTCTACCCTATCCAAAGCAATCGACATATTCAATGCAATACTTATCGAATTACCACAAGCATCTTTCACACATCTAGAACAAAAGATTTTACAATTTGTATGGAACCACAAAAGACCCCAACTATTCAAAGCAATCCAGAAAAAGAAAACCAAAACTAGAGGCATCATAATTCTGGACTCAACTGTATAACAAAGCTGTAGTGATCAATACAGTGTGGTACTAGCACAAATACAGACACACAGATCAATGGAACAGAATAGAGAATACAGAAATGGACTCACAACTATATGGTCAACTAATATTCAACAAAATAGGAAAGAATAACCAATGGAAAAAAAGACAGTCTCTTCAACAAATGGTGTTGGAAAAACTGGACAACAATATGTGGAAGAATGAAAATGGACCGCTTTCTTACACCATTACAAAAATAAATTAAAAGTGGGTGAAATACCTAAATGTGATATAGGAAACCATCAAAATCCTAGAGGAGAACACAGGCAGCAATCTCTTTGACTTCGTCTGTAGTATTTTCTTACTAGATATGTCTCTGGAGGCAAGGGAAACAAAAGCAAAACTGTACTACTGGAACTTCAACATGATTAAAAGCTTCTGCACAATGAAACTAAAAGACTACCTTTGGAATGGGAGAAGATATTTGCAAATGACATTGGATAAAGCACTATTATGCAAAATTATAAAAACTTACTAAATTGAACACCCCAAAAATAAGAAATCCAGTTAAGAAGCAGGCAGAAGACATGAACATACATTTCTCCAAATAGGACATACAAAAGGCTAGCAGACACATGAAAAAATGCTCAACATCACTCATCATCAGGGAAATACAAATTGACACCACAATGAGACACTGTTCACACAGTATGAGTGGCTAGAATTAACAACTCAGGAAACACTTGATGTTGGGGAGAAAGCAGAACTCTCTTACACTGTTGGTGGGAATGCAAAGTGATTCCACCACTCTGGAAACAGGAAGGGAGTTCCCCCAAAAATTAAAATTAGAACTACCCCATGATCCAGCAATTGCACTACTCGGTATTAACCCAAAGGATACAAAAGTACTGATTCAAAAGGGCCTATGCACCCCAATGTTTATAACAGCAGAGTCAATATTGAGCCTAAGTGGCCATCGACTGATGAATGGACAAAGAACAGGTGGGTATATATACACAAGGGAATATTAGTCATCAAAAAGCATGAAATCTTGCTATTTGCAATGACATAGATGGAGCTAGATTTTACTATGCTAAGAGAAAAAACTCAATCAGAGAAAGATATGACTCAACTCACATGTGGATTTTAAGAAACAAAACATGAACTTAGAAAAGGGCAAATATAAAATAAGATAAAAACAGAGAGGGAGATAAACCTTAAGAGACTCTTAACTATAGGAAACAAACTAAGGGTTGCTGGAAGGAGGTGGGTGGGGGGATGGGATAAATGGGTTATGGGCAATAAGGAGGGCGTTTTTGGTAATGAGCTTTGCATGTTACATGCAATTTATGAATCACTAATTGTACCCCTGAAAGTAATACTACACACACTGTTAACTAACTTGAATTTAAATAAAATCTTGAAAGAAAAAGAAATAAACAGGACTACATCAAACTGAAAACCTTCTGCACAGGAAGAGAAGAAATAAAATAAATAAAACAAAAAGGCAACCTATGAAATAGAACAAAATACTTGCAAACTACACATTGGATAAGTGGTTAATATCCAAAATATGTTAAGAAACACACAACTCTATAGCAAAAATAAAAATAATCAAGTTTTAAAATAGGAAAAGTCCCTCAATAGACATTTTTTTTTCTAAAAGATATTCAAGTAGCCAATAGTTACATGACAAGATGCTTGACATCAACAATCATTAGGGAATTACAAATCAAAACCACAGTGAGATATTAACTCACACCTGTTAACATAGCTATCATCAAAAAGACAAGAGATGCAGTGCCTGGGTGGCTCAGTTGGTTAAGTGTCTGCCTTTGGCTCAGGTCATGATCCCAGGGTCCTGGGATTGAGGCCTTGGGCTCCCTGCTCAGCAGGGAGTCTGCTTCTCTCTTTCCCTCTGACCCTACCACTCCGCTCGTTGCTTAACTCCCCCCCCCCAAATAAATAAAATCCTTTTAATGCTGGCAAGGATATGGAGAAGAGTGTTTGTGTACTGTTGGTGAGAATGTAGTGCCACAGTGACTATGAAAAACATTATGGACCCTCCCCAAAAAATTAAAGATAGAGCTACCATATGATCTAGCAATTCCACGTCAGGACATATATCCAAATGTAAAGAAATCATTATCCTGAGTAGAAGAAAAAATCTTACAAAAGATCAGACTTGATAATACTTTGTAAGCCTCTGGTAAGTGCTCCATGATTGGAAGAGAATATTTGTATGTCCTTCATATGCCATGACTAGTCAGATACAAATAGGAATAAAGCTTTTCTAATAAAAGTATTTTAATATATGATAGTTGCCTTCAACAAAAAGTTGCCTTCTGTATACTTGGTATTTTTAAGCCAACAAAATTATCCTAAGAGCATAGGGAAGCATACTTATTGGTAGATTGAGCAAATTATTCTTTAACATAAACAGTTTTTCATAATTACCATGCATTAATTTTGTATATCATATCTATAGTTAATAGGTATTTCTCTTATTGAATTGAATTGGGCTTCACAGGTCAATTACTTTTACTTTATTTCAATGCATAGTTACAAAAAAATGATGTATCTGTTATGTTCAAATGGCTGAACTTCACATTTGAATCCTCTAGACTGTTGTGGGAAAACAGTTTTTAAATTGAGCATTTTAAGATTGTCTAACATATTTTAAAATATTGCATTTTTGTAGAGCATCAGAGGAAAGGAAGTAGAACAAATTATCCAGTTACCTAAGATTTCAAGTTCATTTTAGGTTCAATCACTGAAGTCAATTGCATTTGGAATTTTTAGATGTAATTCTTTCCGCAAATTTTAGATCCCAGGTGGTATCAAATATAGTATTATAGATCCAAAGCTTTTTGTTATAGAAGACTTGCAGCATTAATAGGCTGACACTGTTTGGATAACCTCAATCATTCATAAGCCTTTTAAAATACATATATATTTTATCATTCAGAGTCTAATAAACTAGCATAATTCAATTTTTATATTACTTGGCTCTTTGAATCTCTTATCAGAATTCTGACATCCATTAGCCATTGTCTGAATTAGGTGACTGCTCTGGTAAAAAAAATAAGCCATAACAAATTATCTTCTTACAAATATAATATACACAACAGCTGGAGCTTTTCTTGCTCTTATTCTCATTCTGACAAAAGCTACTAGCTGTAGTTTCCCATTTTCTCAATAAGGTGTTTGGCAGGTTTAGAAATCTATGTACTTTACTAAAAGTTTTCTATGATGCAAAGAAATAGAAACCAACAGGTTCTTTTGATTTAAGTTTCTTTCATTTTTTCCCTGTTTTGGCTCATGATAATCAATTATTTATTTTAATGTCTATGTATGATGTTTCTGTGCTTTTGCTTATGCTTCGCTTATTTTACTTTTAGAAAATGTCAATAACAAAATTGCTTAGTGCCAAAAATAACTTTTATGACTTTAAATGACTTCATATAACACAATATAAAGTTCTTAAAAATTCTTAAAACATTAAGACTTGAATAAAGCTGAATTAAACAATATTTGAGTGAAGCAACAGGATAATCTAAGATGAAAATTATTTATCTCTTATTTTAGGATGTAGAGAGTATTCTTAAAACCTCTAGAAGATTAATATATATATATTATATATATATATTTGGTTACATCACTATACACATAATAACTGTTCTCTATCTTTCAGTTAGCACCCTCAAAAAGGGAGCATGATTTCAACACTGTTTATATATTGGATATACCTTCATATGTTTTCTTTCTAAGCAATTCTGTCAAGCAGAAACAAACATGCGTGACCTATTTAAAAATTATCAGGTGTTCACTGTTTGTAGAAATACCAAATTATACAGTAAGTGCAAGTATCATTGCTCCTTCTCCTCCATCTCTCTCTCCCTCCTGTCTTTCTCTCCCTTCCAATGATGCTCATGATACAATGATCCATGCCTGGAGGGAGTGTCTCACTGACTTAACTAAGAAACGTTAGATATAATCAAGCCACAGAAGACTTAAGACTGTCATCCCAGCTTTTCTCTGTAATTGATCCCTCTATACACAATTCAGCCTCAGGAAGAAGCATGACATAAGCAGAGGCAAAAGAAATCTGTAAGGATTATCAACTGTGGGAATTAGTGTGCTTTTTTATTTTCTCAAAATTTTCGCCAATTATTAGGGGTGAGAAAGGAGTAAAAATAGATATTTTATTCTTAAATGTATAATGACTAGGAAGGAAAAAAAGATGGAAAATAGTCACACCGAATAGCACAACAGAAACTGAAAAAACTGAATATCAACTTATTACCTTTTACATTTCTCTATCAATGATTACTTCTTTCCTTTTTGAAATTTTTTGTTTTTCATATGATAATTTACCAAGATAATTTATACATTATTCCCTCTGAATTGTTTTATTACAATTACTCTTTATTTATACTATTTTATTATGTATAAAATGTTTCTATTAAAATTTTACATTATTTTTAAGCCTTCACATTTTAGAATAATTTAATTACATATAAATGTTATACGTGTTTGTGTATAGCATTGTAAGTGATATAGTATAGCAGATGACTATACTAACAGAATTGAATCTTGTGATTTTTCTGTTCAGTCATTTTAACTAGAGAATGACAGAGATTCACCTGTTTTTCCAATCTAATTATTCTAGAGCATGGCAGCTGAAAACATATTTCTGAATCTCAAACTTCTTTTAGTTCTTGATTGCATTAATTCTTATATTTATTTGAGTGCTAAGCACTGTGTGAGGTTTTAGGAACACATTAGTGAAAAAATGATGTGACCCCCCCTTCCTTCAAGTTGCTTTAAATATAGTTGTACATTCCATTTCATCTGCTACAAAGTCAAGCTTAGTTCTATGGCCACTGACATAATTGAGTCTATGCTTGGTCCCTCGCAAGAAATGTCCAAGTAACTCCCAGAGAGAAGGAAAAGAAATTAACTTAGCTCTTTTTTCAATTTCATCACCATCTGTTTGTTTTGTCTTCCTTTCACATTCTTGCAGAATGTAGTAACACACACACACACACTATTCATGCTATTGCATATTACAAGTAATTTAACAGCTCTTCAAAATAAGGATTTTATTTCCTTTGTAAGAGACCTAATGATTTCTTTCACCCATAATTTATGGTGACTACTAATAATATTTATTTTTATACATATGTATACAGACATTACAGTATTCCAATATCCCATAAGGCCTACAAACTACTACTATAACTTAAACAATATTTATACAAAAACAAGTTCCTTTGTAATTCACATATTCTTCCTATATTTTTTCAGTTTGCACTGGGCTTTTTTAATTTTTTGTACCCTGTAATGTGCAGGGTACTCTGCACATTGTTAATTTTTTCTCTTAAATCCATAGTTACACATGAGAATCTGGAGCAGATTACCTCTATAAGTTATTAGCTATGTGCCTTTTTCAAAATTACTTCACTTTGATTATTCAATTTCTTCATCTATATCAGGGATAATGATAACACTTATCTTACAGAGTTGTTATGGGAATTAAATCAATTAAACATGTAAAACAGTTATAAGTTTTCCTGGTAAATAGTAAATATTAAGCAAGTGCTAGCAACTTACTATTTTTAAGACCATAACATGTGGCTGCATTATAGTAGGTGTTAGAAATGTTGAAAATAAAATGCTACTCTCTCTTCACTGTAACTATTGAACTTCCAAGATCCAGAACAAAGTGTACATCCTGTTCTATGAAGTTGTTGCTAGCACATCAGAAAAGCTAGCTGCCATTGTTCTTTCACTATCTGCATAGAACATTTTTGTCTTACCTTTGTTGAAATAAGTATCACAACCCAATATTTCAGACTGTGGGATGGAGACTCAGAAAATATGGCTGAAAATACTTGGTTTGTTAAAGTCAAAACTTCAATTTCCTCACATGTTAAATGAAGATAATAACAGTAATTTTTTTCATAAAGTTTATAAAATAAATGGATAAAAGCATGCTTTAAAGTACCAAACGTGTCATGAACATGTATAAACACCAATTATGTCATTATAATGACTGATCTTCTGTCATTTCAAGTCTTTGTCAACCAATAGAATTGTGGTAAATAAAATTGCTGTGAGGAATTAAGTTTCTTAGGAAATTTGAGAAATGTTGGGGAGTACTTGACCTACCACAGTTTTAGCCAGTTTTACCAAGAGTCAATTTTTCTGAAAGATTCCAGGTGGTATACAAATTATACAAGTTGAAATAGATTGCACTGTGTCTTGGCATCCTGTGGTATGTCATAAAACAAATCAAGTTACAAATAGTGAACAATAAGAGTGTTTTTAGCTGTATGGGAAATGTGGGTAAAACCTACCTCCTAAACACCTCAAAGATCTAACTTTTCTTCCTTCCTACCATCCTTCCTTCTTTCCCTTTCTTTTTACTCTCCTTCCTTCCTTCTTTCCCTCCTTTCTTCTCTCCTTTTCTTCCCTTCTTTTTCCTTTCTTCTTGATTTTATTTGTTTCAATATGAACACCTAGAAGACTATGCAGTACATTATATCTTCAAAATAAAGTACTTTGTAGGAGGTAATTTTTAATAACAAGCTATTTTACTTCAAAATACAGAAAATATCAGACCCTATACTCTAATAAGGTTAAATAAAAATTTAAGTTTTTTTTTAAATCCAACTAAATGAGCATGACTTCTCAAATGATTACTGAGTAATAAAGATGGAATATATCTACTATCAATTTTATTACATAAAATGGAATGTGCATTTTCACTTTAATGGTTTAGTATTTTTAAAAATTTAATGGTAATGGCAAGATGGTCATTAAGTTTTTTCACTGCTACTATATGTCTGTTCATCCCATTCCCCAGGCTAAAGAAAATAAATTAATGCCAGTCAGAATGCACAAAATATTTTTTAATTTTCCTTATTTGTCTATGTGTGCTGTAGAGCTCTTTGAAAACAATAAATTACTCTCTTTGTACATCTCTCAGCATTTGAAAAAACTGATACATGGTTTAAGCTCAATCTTTACAAATCTAACTTATATTACCCTGTGTCTCTATCCTGGTTTAATTTTATATGAAAAATTATTCAGTTTTGTCATTTTTAAGTTCCATCATTCTTTTCAGTACTCAGTATATTTCTAGTTTGATTTTTTTAAATTTACCATTAATTATCTGTTCTCAAATGTTTGTATGATAAAGTCTCTTGGTGTCCCAGGAGAGAGTAAATTATAAAGTTAGATTGTGAGATGTCTGAGTCTTTGGTCAATGTTGGTTGGATAAGAGCTTCTCATATTCCTTAAGAGAGGAAACTGATATCACACTGCACATCAGTAACATTTTTTTTTTTCCTCTAAGAGACTGGCAAACAGCCAGTGAAACACTCAGTGGAGTTTTCTATTGATTGTCCTGTGGCTTGCAGGAGAGTATATATTTCTGTGTCTGAGGCAGTATGATTCTATTGTTGGAGAAGGGTAAATCTGTAGACTAATAAATATAAAGATGAGAATTTTTTTTTCAGAATTGAAGTGATGTAATCATGGTTTTTATATCTTAGGCAAGAAGAAAGAATTTGGTACAAGTTGGGGCTGATGTTTATTACATGGATATCACATGGTTCTATATCCTTTATTAAAGAAGATGCCTTTTAAGGGCAGCCCATTACAATTATTTGACTAATGTTCTGTACTTTAGGTCATACATTATATAATATCAGCTACTTGGGGAGGGTGGACTTATCTGGCATGAAGCTTAAATGTTTCTAATTATTTGAAGCTTCCTCAAGCCTCTTTGCTTTTGAGCATACTTCTTCCACTCCCTGGGTTGTTCTACCTGTGGTTTTAACAAGTCAAAACTTATTCTTTATTACTGACTTCAAACTATATTTTTGAAATTTAACTTATAAGGTGGAAAAGTGACAAAATATATTAGTATGCTCAAGAATAAATAATGTTTAATAATTAAATAAGTAGAAATTTCAGAAAAAAATTTATATAAGAATGTGAAAGTGTTTTATATGAAGTTATGAACAATTAGATAAAAAGAAAGTAATTCTCTGGTTCTTTTTTTTAAGATTTTATTTATTCATGAGAGACACAGAGAGAGAGAAAGGCAGAGACATAGGCAGAGGGAGAAGTAGGCTGCATGCAGGGAGCCTGAGGTGGGACTGGATCCCAGGTCTCCAAAATCACGCCCTGGACTGAAGGTGGTGTTACACCACTGAGCCACGGGGGCTGCCCAATTCTCTGGTTCTTTATGGAAGGTTAATCACAGAAGCATAATTTTTTGTGTGTATAGTTGTGAGAAAAGTCAATAAGCATTAGGGTTATCTCTAAAGAAGAAACATGTAGGTAAGAATCGGGATAACTTAAGAAGTTACTCCTACTCTTCAGAAAATAACACATTAACAATATGAGAATTTGAATGTTCAAGTGCACAGAATTTTGTAGGTGGTAGTCTGGTGACAGAATTTAAACCTTCACTATCCCAGATGAAAATGGATCAATATGTTGTAGGACTAAAAGAGGAAATAAAAAAGGGAGGATCTATTTTGTACACATTTGTAAGTTCAGGCAAATGTTTTTAATGCATTTGGAATTCACAGATCTCCAGTGACATCAGCCAGTACGGTTGAAAAATCAAATCATATGTAAAAATATTCATAACTGTCCTCATAATTAGTCAACATTGCTGCATGGGGAAACATGGAATGGGAAAAATTAGAAATCCCCCTCCTCAAGTCCTATATAAGTCTACTTGTTGTTGGGAGCCACAAGGCTGTCAGAAACTTGTACAGAACAGGGCTGGGTCAAAGACAGGATAGAATGGAAGGTGCATCACATGCTATGCTTCCCATCTCCTTTAAAATATATTCCTTATTCTGTGGCAGGACTTACGTGGTCAGAGCAAATCTGTCACTTGATTAATCAATAAAAAAAGTTCTCTGAATTTCTTATAAACACTACAGTAAGCAAGAGAAACTGAAAAATATTTTAAAGTAAGAAGTCCTCCATTAAACAGTAATGAAAAAACTTATCATATGAGAATTAAATTTATTACACTCAAATACTGATTGTAGTTTTCTCCTAAAAGCACAAAAAAAAAGAACAAAACACTCCCTCAAAACCCAGAAAAAAAAGACCCTAAATTATTATTTTCATATTTAAAAAAAAGCAGGAGTTTCTAGAATCTTCATTTATGTGACTGTAAATGCTTGGAAAATGGGTATGATAACACATCAGCAGGACCACAGCTTTTGGTTAATGTCGATTCAGAAAGGTATTTTTTCCCCCTGTAGTGTGGGAATAAATAAAAAGCATTACACTATACAGATATGTAAGAAGACCAAGAGCTTTACTGAAATTATATCTTGGAAGTCCATTAAAATTGAAGTCCATTGATAAAATTAAGCTCAAAGAAGTTATAAATGTGTTTGTTCAAAAGAAAAAACAACAACCAGGTATCTCAGATATGTGCCTTTTTTTGTTTGCTTTCCAAGGAAAAGACTTTTTAAACCCTATCAACTTCTAGCTTCATCCTCCAAGGTAAAGTTTTATTCTGAAGCAAGTTAGGACTAAAATATAATATTTTCTTAAGGGCATATTACCGTAACGACTCTTAGTGACTTTAAAGTGTCTTAATGACTTCTGAAAAACATTTAAGAAAATGAACCATCATGGATAGATTATAATTTTTTAATGTTCGTACTTTCAATTATATTAAAAAGATGCACTATATTATTAGGCTGGCACTTTGTCACATTTATTCAACAGATAGTGTGAATATATAGTTATAATAACCAAAACTGAGTATAAAAATCATTCAGAGATATATGAAGAAGTGGTCTGTAACTGTAAGGCTCTGTTAGCGGAGACCAGCATGATGGTGGTAAGTAGTGATTATAGCTCATATTCCACCGCTGTCTCTACTGCAACCTTCTCTCAGCAATTAAGTGCTCCTTTTCTGTCTAGACACATTAAAAAGGACTTTAAGTTGCTCCAAGGTCATTTTCAGACTTCTGCACAAATTCAATTGAACTAATTTTGAGCAGGACAATACAAATTTTGGACTTTATTATTTTCATGAAAATTAAATTTTATACCTCTTGTTAGATAATTGTCAAAACAAATCAAGCCTCCTTTTACTGTGTACTGTGTACACTGTTATTTTTACTTCTCCTCCTTGCCTACTTCTACATTATCATAGCATATTAGTTACAACTGTTTACGATATCTTATTTAGATAAAAGGGAAGGGTTAAAAATAATGGAATTCCTTTTTGTAAACTTAGGTATTATTTAATAAACACAAATTATATCTGAGTTTTTACACCTCTCACTTATAAGGCATTAGCTTTAAAGCCCTAAGAAAACTTTATAATACTTTTATTTAGCATACTTCTGATTGAACATTTTAATAGATTAAGAACTTTTGTCTAAAGAAACAAATATTTTTGAAACACATTTCACCTCTATTTAATACTGGAGTTTAGACACCTTAGAAAGCTATTTTAAAATCTATTGGGAAATTCTACATCAGAAACTTTAAATAGTGCATATACAAAGGATACTCGATACGAGTATTTTTGGATATCAGGGTGATCTGGCTTAAACATCTGTTACTCCACTGATTGCCAGGTTGCTTTGGCCAATCTGGCTGGCTAGGCAGGCATCCCCTTCTTCCCTCACCGCTCCCTGCATATCCCTCCTATAGCTATGTGCTAGGTTGAAGAGGACTACCTTTCCAAATAGAGTGGGACTGTTCCGTCAAGGTGTAGGAGTAGCTATCTTCTGCTAGAACTTCCAAACAAGATCTCAGTATGAGAATTTTACTTTATTCTAATATCTTAAGAATTACATGATATTAAAGTAGTACAAAATAATATTAAAGCCTAAGATTTGAATAAAATTACAAAGACTAGACAAAAATATTTCTAGGCTGCGAAAGGAAATGATAACTGCCAAGTGGTTTATCAAGGTTAATAATTAAAACTGAGTGACATTTGGTATTCTAACACTTGCATCTCAAAATAAACTGATTATAATACATATTTTACTTAATTAAACAATTAGTGCAGTGAAGAAGAAAAAAAACTACAGTATGCAGGTGATTTCTTGTTTACATAGCTTTTAGCTTCTTCCAAAAATGAAATTATATGTGATCATGTTATTGTCTTGGACAAGTTCTGCTTTTATAATAACAATGTTAACACCAAAGAGGGAATTCCTTTTTATTGGAAATCCCAATCAGTTATCTTTAAGTTTAAACAAAAGATTTTCCTAACTTATTTTTAAAGGATTTTATGCTAAAAATAACTTATGTGAGCTATATTATTATTAGACATAAAACATCCACTGCCTTGCTAATACCTGAAACTAATGTTTTCATAGAGAAGGATGGAATATTGAGCTGAGAGATTAGAGACCTACATTCCACTGCCATTCCTATCACTTGTTAATTATGTCATATTGGATAAACTGCTTCACTTCTCACTGGCTTTCAGTTTTCTTATAAATAAAGGAAATCACACTAAGTGATCTCCAATATACTTCCAATTCCTTCATTTAAGTTTGGAATTATGTAACCCTGACAAGTTTTCAAATATGCAAGCAAGTATTTAACTCCATTTAGTCATTGATGACTTGCATAACCTATTTGTTATGTTGGATCTGATAGCAATTATTTGCATCCCGTTTTATGTGAAATGTGCGAATTGCGATTTGAATAAAGGCTGATTTAAAAAAAATCAGTAAACTCATCACAGGCTTTTAAAAATTAGTCTTATTTTATGATTATAAAAGGCAATATATTATCACTTAAAAGTTTTTTAAAAATTAGAAACTATACAAAGAAAATCAAGATAATTTCTAATTCAATGACCTAAAATAATCATTGATGACATTTGAATATTTTTCTTCTTTTTCTATCACACTTTTATTCAACAAATAATTATTGGATACTCTGTTGATGTTTTTGTCTTTTTCTTTATTCCTTTAAAGTCCTATTGCTTTTCCTATTTGTCTGTGTACATGTGTACCACAAGATTTCATTCTTTTATGACTGAATAGTATTCATTCAACTTTGTGTGTGCGTGTACCACAATTTCTTTTTTCATAACCTGGTTATCATAAATAATGCTGCAATGGATATCGGGGTGCATATCTTTTTGAATTAGGGCTTTTGCTTTCTTTAGATGAATATCCAGAAGTGAAACTACTGGATCATATGGTACTTCTATTTTCAATATTTTGAGGAACCTCCATATTGTTTTCCATAGCAGCTCTACCAATTTATATTCCCACCAACGCTGCACAAGGATTCCAGTTTCTCCTTACTAACGCTTACTTCATAACAGTCTTTTTGATAATGGCTATTCTAACAAGTGTGGGCTTGTATATTATTTATATAGTATATTATTTATATAGTAATAAAAGCCAAGTTGTTGGCTTTTTTTGCTATTGAGTTGCAGGAGTTTATGCAGAAAACTTTAGTTTAATGTAGTGTGATTTGCTATCTTAACTTTTGTTGCTTTTACTTTTGGCGTTAGATTAAAAAAATCATCATGAAAACCTATGTTAAGGAGATTATTACCTATTGTTCTTCTAGGAGTTTTATGTTTTCAGGTCTTACACTCAAGTCTTTCATCCATTTTGAGTTAATTTTTGTGTATAGTATAAAATAGTGGTCCAGTTTTATTCTTTTGCATGTGGCTATCTGATTTTTCACATCATTTATTGAGAATACTGTTTTTCCCCCACTGTGTATTCTTGGCTACTTTGTCATAAATTAATGACCATGTACGAATGGGTTTATTTCTGAGCTCTCTATTCTGTTCTATTCATCTACCTGTCTGTGTTTATGCCAATATTGTGGCATAAAGTTTTTTAATTACTATACTTTTTAAAAAGATTTATTTAGTTGGGAAAGAGAGAATGTACATGAATAGGAGAAGGGGCCAGGGGAGAGAGAGAATCTCAAGTAGACTCCCTGCTGACCACAGAGACTGACATTGGCTTGATCTCATGGCCCTGAGATCATGATCCAAGCCAAAAGTGTTGGATGCTTAACCAACTGATCCACCCAGATGCCCCCTAATTACAACAGATTTAATTTTAATTACCGAAGCTTTATAATACTTTTATGTTTTAATTTTAATTACTATAGCTTTATAATATAGTTTGAATTAAGGGAGAAAGGCATCTAGCTTTATTCTTCTTTCTCAAGATGGCTTTGGCAATAAATTAAATTTTTGATACTTTATAGAATGCTATCATATATGTCAGTTATTCCATGGGCCATGTCTTTATCTTAATTAATAAAGGTATAGGTAAAATAAATTATCTTAATTTATATTAAAGAGAACTAAGATAAGATGTATTCATTATAATCAGTATACATCAATTTTAAAAGGATTTGGAAATTAATAACAGTTATCATCTTGTTATGAATATTATATATATTTTGAAACTGGCCATGATTCCCTAAGGGATCTTGTATCAACTAAGTAAAGAACAAAACCACTTTAAAAGTTACTTAATCTTTCTGAAGGTAGAAATAATCTATAGTTCAAAAAACAAAAATGATCTATCTGTTTAAAGAGCATGGCCCATGTGCTCCAAAAAAGTCCCACCTTTATTTAAATGGCTGGACTTCCCTGAAATATACTATGATAGTTAGTCCAAGAATAGAGAAAGTGAAGTTTCTTTTAAAGATTCTTAAGCATAGTCCTCAAGAGGTTGAATTTTAAAGTAAGTTGTATTCTTTCTCTACTCTCAGCATGACCTCAGAGACAGTTAAAGTGCTTTAAAGTTTTAACTTTGTTAAAGAGACTTAGAAGTTTAAAATAGTCCAACAGGAAGCCTGGAAGTGGGTGGGTAAATGGAGTATTTTCAGGGTTGGGCTAACTTTGAAGCAATACATGAATGGTATTAAAACCCAGTATCAAAGACTCCATCTGTAGATCAGTAAAAATTAAGACAAACTTCAAAGCTTTTGATTATTAAGACAAATAGTGCAATTCATTACAATCTTTTATTACCACCAAACCAAATAATCAGCTTCAATCATCTTGCCAGTGTTACTTGAATATATACAGTGTAATTTTCACAAAGATAGATAAGATTGGTTACTTAACATACAGTTTGTCTTTCTCTTAAATGATGTTGGGATATGGCTATAAAGTTTAGAATGTCCTTAGGGTGTTATGCTTTTATAATCAATTTACTAGCTTAAAATACTTCTAGATAAGGTAATACTGATTCTAAGGGAACCAGAATTTTTCTTTTACTGTTAGGTCTATTTTAAGGGCGTCTGTGAAGTGGCACCAACAGTGTTTGTTTGTTTTATCTACTCATCATTTGCATTGGAGTGTTTTTTTTTTTTTTATGAAGACTTTATTTATTTAAAGGACAGAGAGAGAGAGAGAGAAAGAGAGAGAGAGAGGGTGAGAAGAAGGGGCAGAGCGAGAGAGGCTCCCATGCAGACTCTGTCCCCAGGGTGGAGACTGACACCTGGACCAGGACCAGGTGAGATCAAGACCAGAGCTTAAATCAAGAGTTGGAAGCTTAACTGTCCTGCACTGAAGTGTTTCTTGCGGAGTTTAGAACTGTGAAAAGAGAGATTAGAAATGCAATAATAGGGATCCCTGGATGGCTCAGTAGTTTAGTGCCTGCCTTCAGCCCAGGGCGGGATCCTGGAGACGCTGGATCCAGCCCCACATCGGGCTCCCTGCATGGAGCCTGCTTCTCCCTCTGCTTGTGTCTCTGCCTCTGTGTGTGTGTGTGTGTGTGTGTGTGTGTGTGTGTGTGTGTCTCTCGTGAATAAATAAATAAAATCTTAAAAAAAAAAAGAAATACAATAATAGCAGGATTTTAAGTTAAAAACATGAAAAATAACATGCATCCTGTTATAAAAGTAGGACATTGTTAATTAATTGAATCTCTTCATTTGGTACCTATTTTAAAAATTAATGCCTTAGAGCATAGTTTATCTGGATTTTTCAATCTGCAATACAACAAAGCTAAAGTGCAACTGATATTTATCTTATGTGATTTCAACACATTATCCTCCTATTTTTCTTGTGGTTAAGTAAAATTAAACTTCCAGGTAAGTTTACATAGAAACTATTAAAATTTTTCTTTATCATCCGAGATAACTGATATGTAGACTTTAAATGGTGAATCCAGGCATTCTTCTTAAATTCAATCTCATTGATTTCCAATGAACTTCCTCAGCATATTAAGATTATTTTTAATTCTACATAGTTATATCACAACCATGTATATCTATTAATTACCCAAATATGTGTTTTCATATTCACCCAAATCACTAAAGAGTATACTAAGCAAGTTACACAGTTCATAATATAATTTCACAGACACACCTTCATCATCTCCCTTCTTTACTCTTTGCTTCTTTTCAATGAACTATTAATAGTAAAAGATTTATGAGGAACTAATTACAGTCTATTTTCACTATTTACCATAATCATGTATTTTGAAGTCAGTCACAGGGACACTGAATTAGCAAATGAGAGTTCACTGTCCTTAGGGAAAATATAAGATTAGTTTTCCTCTGAGCTTCTGGTCATAATATTTCCAATGACCAATAAATATATGACCTCATTTTATGTGTGTTTCTGTTTAACACCTTGTTTAGTACACCGTTTAGCAGTTTGACATCTTGTTTAGTAGTGTTGTTCACTCAGTAACAATGAATTCACTGCCAACAGCACTATAATTCATGCCTGAAGGAAGATTAGCTAATACAGGCATTTTCTTCATAAGCCTCCATAATAGACTAATTGCATTTAGGAACCCTAGACAGCACTCACTTGGAGGCAGTTTCAAACAGGAAAAAAAAAAAAAAAAACTCATGAAGAAAAGAGCACAAAAATGCAAAAAACTTGGCGCTGTAGACTCTGAAAATGACACTTATTTACAATAGGAGAATTAAACAAGCAGACAGAGAACAACCATGTTAATCTCATGATGAGGGGTGCCTTGAGTGACTCATATTTTTTGCTGTTCTGTGTATGCACATGTTCACGAATTAACTGTATTGATTTTGGAGCTACAAATAACTTTTAGCAAGTAGATGAATTTACGAATATAAAATCTGCAAACAATGAGGAGCAATGGGACATGTTAGGTATCATTCTTAAGGGTTTCAACATAAGGTCAAATAAAACCTGGTCCATTCCTTCAGAGATCTTTAATCTTTGAGGATACTGGAAATCTCAGTCATCACAAATATTTGTAACTTATTTCCTTCTCTCTTTACTCAATCATCACAAATATTTGTAACTTATTTCCTTCTCTCTTTACTCAAATATTTATTAAGAAGGGAGTATGTTGGGACACCTGGATGGCTCAGTGGGTGAGTATTTGCCTTTGGCTCAGGTGGTGATCCCAGGGTCCTAGGATTGAGTCCTACATCAGGCTCCCCGCAGGGAGCCTACACTTCCTCTGCCTATGTCTCTGCCTCTCTCTCTCTGTGTCTCTCGTAAATAAATAGATAAAAACTTAAAAAAAAAAAAAGAAGAGTATGTTAATCACTTTGCTATTTGTTGAGTATATAGCAAGATTCAAAGAATAAGATGTAGTCTGGTCCCTAAGGAGATCCCAATGAAGGATATGGGCTAGTGAAAATATTAGTAGTGTGATGCTCTGAGCTGGAAAGCTCAAGTTGCAATTGGGACGCATGGAGGAGGCACTGTGTGTTACTTATTTACAGGTTAGTAATAATGTTTTGGTAGACATGACCTTAAAGCTGAAACTCGAAGAAATGTGATTTTTAAAAAATTAAAAAAAATCACTAGTAGAAACTGAATAGGCATAATAAAGTAAATAAAAATATACACCCAAAGTCTTGGAGTTGATAGAAATTTAAAGTAGTTTGGTATACCAACTGGCAGTGAGAAATGAGGGAAGTTAGTGTAAAGGAATTATTCTTACATGGAAAAGAAATGGTAAAGAAGAAGTGGTGAAATATATTTATCTAGAAATGTAAGCAGATACCAGATGATGAAAGGCATTAATATCAGTTACTTTAAGAAGTTGTCTATTCTTCGTGAGGGCAATGAAAACAATAAATTTAAAAGTAGCATAATAGGAATTAATTTTTATCATGATAGTCTAGCTCCAGATATGAGATTCATCGGGGATGTGGGGAGTGAGGCAGAGTTCTGATAAGCAAGGAGATCTGTAACAGACATTTCAATAATTCTAGTGGGAGATGAGGTGATATGACCTGAAATAGGATAGTAACAATGAAGATTGAGACCAATGGATTAAGTTAAAAGATATTTAGGAGTGCTTGGGTAGCTCAGTCAGTTAAATGTCTGCCTTTGGCTCAGGTCATGATCCCAGGGTCTTGAGATGGATCAAGCCCCACACAGGGCTTCCTGCTCCATAGGGAGCCTGCCTCTCTCTCTCCCTCTACTTGTTACTTCCCCGCTTATGCTCTCTCTCCCTCTCTCATGAATAAATAAAATATTAAAAAAAAGATATTTAGAAGTTGGAGTCAACTGGAGTTGGTGATTACTTGGTTGGGGGTAGTGGTTGTTGGAAGAGGCATTCTACATTGGACCAAGGACTAGGTTTGCAGAAAGCAATCTTTATGGATGAGAGAACATCTTCCCACATAAAAAAAGGAGGAATGCTTATTATCACTATTAAGCTCAGTTTTCTTCTCTTTTCACACAACCCACTGAGTATGCATGTATCAATCTAGAGAGATTTATATTGCCCCATAGAATTTGGAGGGTTTTGGAGAACTGGTGTTAACACTAGAAGTTCTAGCTACTTCTTTTGTCTTGAGTAATAAAGTCCTTTGTCTCCAACCCCATAGCCACACATTTTCTGCCAATATCCATTAAACAGTAAGAGACTGATATGTTAGCTTGCAAATAAGGTAAATTCCAACACCATTCAGCATTCCTGACAGTGGTTAAATAATTCCATAGTTTCTGACTTGTATAACTCAAAATCATTGGGATAGAAGATATAAAATATGAATTTCAGTGAAAAGGAGAGAAGATCTGTTTTAGAAATGCTGAACTGAAATTATCTAAAGCACACACAAGAAGAGAAATCAGTAAATAATGGGATATGTTGATTCGGAGACAAGAAGATAAATACTAAGAATTTTCAGATTATAATTTAATTAATAAAAGAATATGAGAAGTACCAGACTGAATGTCTAGACTAAGTAAAAACAGTTTATACAAGATGATGCAGAATCATACAGACATTTAAGGGATGGTTTGGAATTTGGAGCTACTAGAAGGCAGGCCATGAAATGGTTTAAAAAGAAAGTAGTCTAATGAGTTTAAAGCTGAGATATCAAATGAGCTTTGTATTTGACAAGAAGGCTTTTTTTTTTTTTAGTTCCAAGTTTTTATTTAAATTCCCATTAGTTAACATACATTATATAATATCAATTTCAAATGTCAAATTTAGTGATTCATCACTTATATACAACACCCAGTGCTCACAAATGGCCTCCTTAATACACATTGCTCATTTAACCAGCCCTCTGCCCACTCCCCTCCAGGAAGCCTCAGTTTGCTCTCTGTAGTTAAGAGTCTGCTTTATGGTTTGCCTCTCTCTTTCTTCCCCCCTCATGTTCACCTGTTTTGCTCCTTGAATTCCACATATGAATGAGTTACACTGTAACTCCATCCACATTGTTGCAAATGGCAAGATTTCATTCTTTTTGATGGCTAATATTCCATTGTACATATATGCCACCTCTTCTTTATTCATTAGTCAATGGGCTTTTGCACTCTTTCCATAATTTGGCTATTGCTGATTATGCTGTTAGAAACATCAGGTTGCATGTATCTCTTTGAATTAGTTTTTTTACACCCTCTGGGTAAATACCTAGTGGTGCAATTGCTGGATTGTATGGTAGTTCTATTTTTAACTTTTTAAGGACCCTCCATACTGTTTCCCAGAGTGACTGCACCAGTTTGCATTCCCACCAACAGTGTAAGAGGGTTCCCTTTTCCCCACATCCTTAACAACATCTACAACAAGGAGGCACTGGTAACTTGATAATGTAAATAGTTTTTATAGATTTGATGGAAGTAAAAACTAAAATATAATAGTTTATGCAAAGAATAAATTGTAGAAACAAGATATTAAAAAGAAAAAGATGATGGTGGAAAAGAATATAAGAGGAAAAGGAATATATTTCTTAAAATGGGAAATATTTTAGTGTATTTGAGTTTTTGGGGTTTTTTTTGAGGGGGAGGGGTTTAGGAGGTGAAAGATAGCAAAATTTATTAAGAAATGCTTCTGAAAAATGGCAGGAGAACTATTAGCTTTTAAATAATCTTTACTATCATGTACCAATGAAGTGGGAAAAGGTAAATAAAGAAAAGTGTGTGCTGTAGCAAAAAAAAGGAGGGAGGCACTCTGTTGCCTTCTATTTTCTCAGTACTGTGAAGACTTCTTCAGAGAGAGAAAAAACGAGCAGTCAGAAGTGTGAGACTATGGATAAAATTTAAAGGAGCTGCTATTTAGAACTGCCTGAACATGGAAAAGTTGAGTACTTTGAGAGGATAGCTGATGTTGAAGACCATGAATTAACACAGGAAGCTGTCTTTGAGATTTTGTGTTGATATTTCTAGGGTAGTCCTCAGCACTGTAGTAGGGAGATTCTAAAGTGTATATTAGAGATGATGGACCATTCAACTGATGGGGTGGAAGGGCTTTTCATTAACTGGTGAGATAGAAAAACAATAAAACTGCATACTCAAACATAATGGGAAAAGAAGGATGCCAGTGAAAAAGGAAGAAGAGAAAGCCAAAGAGAAAAAAAAAAAAAAGAATAATAGGCTTGGATGTTTTAAGGAGGGAGAGAAAATTACTAGGGGGAGTAATTTAAGGAGGAATTTAGATGATAAATTGTGTCATGGATTGAGATATTTAATTATGGAGTCCATAGGAAGTAGTTCTTTTTTTCTTTTTTTTTCACATGAAGTATGAAACTATTAAACAAAATTTATTGAGCTCCTCTTATATTCTGAGAACCGTCCTTGTGTGTTAAAGATATTCTAGTGTAAGGAAAAGCTAAAACTCCTACTGTCCTGGACCATATATTACAAAGAGGAAAAAAACACAATTTCATTTGGTGAATATGCCTCCACGTATTTTTCATTGTGTGTCTCTAATTTATATTGGCTTTTTAAAAGATTTTATTTATTTATTCAGAAGAGAGGCAGAGACATAGGCAGAGGGAGAAGCAAGTTCCCCGAGGAGAGCCTGATGCGGGACTCCATCCTAGGAACACAGGATCATGACCTGAGCCAAAGGCAGACACTCAACCACTGAGCCACCCAGAAGCCTGGTTTTCTTTTCTTTGAAGTATTATATTACATGCTTTCTCTTCTCCATTCTGCTTTGCCCCTTTAACGGTCTCTTGTGCATATCTAGATCTAATTTATCATTTTAAAACCACAAGGTTATGTGTAAAAAAAACATAAATCTCTTCTTGTCTTTGTCCATATTTTCTATTTGACTGTCATTTTTCTTAGTGATTCATTAAAACATATATATAATACTTATATGATGCAATTATATATAATTCAGACTATATTTTGATATAATAATTTTTCTATAATATATTGGCATTTCAAAACATGTTATTTATATTTTAACTTCCTGTAATGTGTCTCTGAAGAAGCACCATCTTTTTTTTTTATTAAAGGTTTTATTTATTGATTCATGAAAGACACACAGAGAAAGAGAGAGGCAGAGATACAGGCAGAGGAAGAAGCAGGCTCCATGCAGGGAGCGGGATATGGGACTCAATCCCAGGATCCAGGATCACACCCTGAACCGGAGGCAGGCGCTAAACCACTGAGCCACCCAGGGATTCCCCTGAAGAAGCACCATCTTTAAGAGTAACTTTTATAAAAAACATTTAGTGTATATGTTTAAAATATTAAGTGTTCCCTATCTTCATAGTATTCAGATACAATTTTGATAGTATGATTTGTTTGGTGAATCAAATCTAAAAGTGTTCCATAAAAGGTATCATCTGAAATCCTACCATACAAATGATAACCACAAAAATAGCTTAGGTTATGCATTTTAATTAAAGAATATACCTACGGGATGCCTGGGTGGCCCAGTGGTTGAGTGTCTGCCTTTACACTTAAATACGGAGAAACTGTCATTTGTGTTATCAGAACTCATGATTACTTCTCCAGTAGATCTGCTGATTTGTTGTGTGATGACCATAATTCATAAGGGCAATGACCTTCTCTATCTTGTTCACCAACATATCCTCAGTGCCCACACCAGTAGCTTGCTTACAGTAGACAAAACAGTAAGAATTTGGATGAGTAAATTTAACTTGTATTTTTTACTTTTAATATTTTCTTAACAGAAACATGTATGTACATACAATACCATATGAAAGTTCACATATAGTCTGGTTTAGAATGTCACATATAGTCCAGCTACTAATGGCAAAGTTCTCACAACACATAAAGCATATATTATTATGAACTTTTTAAAAAGCTACTAATAGAATATTTGCAGTTCTTTTTTTTTGGCTACTAAGATGTTTACTGGAGGCTTCCTCCTTTATATATATATATACATATATATATATATGTATATATATATACATATATATATATAATTTTTATACAGCTAAACTTTGTCTTTTTAGAAAATGAAAGAAATCACAATACTCTTTGATTGTTAAAAATCTCTCATTTGTAAAGTGCAACAAGGGTTCCGTGTCTAAGAAAAGATTTAAGGTATCCCACACCTCAAGAGATTTAACCATCATATCATATGGTATATTTTATATCCACATTTTATTGTTGTGTAACTTATGGCAAGACCTTAGAGAAGCAATCATGTCTTTGAATATACTATGTTTTTCTTACTACACAGAGAATACATAATAATCATAACATAGTAATTTTAATAAAATAAATGAGAATTCATATTTCTACCCTATTCATCTTTACTAGGGAAATTATGTGATGGAAAATGTTTATTAGCAAAGTTTCTCCCTTTCAAAATCTCAAAGCAATTATAGAGAGCTTTCTATCTACATTCTTTTTTCCACATAATTTGATAGTAATCTAAATAATTATCATGTCAATGTAAAGAGGGATAATGACACAAATTACAATTAATATTTTTAAAAATGTATTACCTTGCCCATTCATTTAAATTCTATCACCTAAAGTTTTCAAACAAGAAAATAAATTTTTCCTATATTTTTTTGTTAATCAATATACTTGTGCTGGCAAAAGAGTAAGAATTTAAATAATTATCTGTATAAATCAGGTAAAAATCGGTTCTTAGAAGCAAACAATGATTTTCTATCAAGGTTAATGTTCATGTTTCTATTGGTAGCAATGATCTGTCAAGCACAAAGTAAAATGGAAGGTAAGAGGTATCTGGAAGATTACATGATATCCAAGAATACTGTATTATTAATCACCCGATTAAATAGAAAACATACATGGCTAAGATAATTATGCAGATAATTCTAGAGTAAATTGCCTCTAATCTTGAGTAAAAAAATATGCTTCCAAGATGAAAAATTTCTAAGTAAATTGTCATATTGATAAAACTCATTGGTCTTGGTCAATTTTCTGTATTAGTTTTCCAAGGTAGTCAGCACTTTGGAATTTTCTGTCCTTTATTTTACTTCATTTGAACTGCTAATTGAAAAGTTAATGGACAATGAAATTGCCAAAGGGTAGATGCTATATAGAATTAAAAAAGGCAAATATATAGATTTTTTTCCTTTATGAAAAGGACAGCCTACAGTCAATCAAAGCAAATGAATGGATCATCCTACAGTGGCAATTCTAGTTTATTAGGAAAAAAACCTTTCCAGGTAAGGCCATGTGGTCATTGTTTTTTTTTTTTTTTTTTTAGGAATTTTTACATCTATTTTTTTTTAATTTTTAATTCAGTGAGAGAATGTTTAGATATTGTTGAAGTACAATTTAAAGATTATGAAAAGCTGTAGAAAATTAGGAAATGGCCAATGACAGAAAATACTGAAGTAGAGAAAAACACTGATCTTAGCAATGGCAGACCAATAGGTAATACTCCATTAATCATAGGCCAATGATTATTAATTATTGACGTGATTTCTCAATAAACTGCTTTAACAGAGAGATTGTGAAATGTTATTTGGAATGTGAATAGTTTACTGATTAGAAGGAATATGACAGTGTCTGACATATAGAAAGCACACAGTAAATAATTTTTATTGCTCTAAACTTAAATAAGGAAATTTATTCTGGCTAACTTTGCATTTTATGGATAATTCAGAGCTAAAACCTACTGTTTTTAATAGATATGGGCTTTAAGCATAGATACTTCTGGTATGTGTTTATGGCACGGTTTTATTAAAGAGTTTCTTGGGTATAACGTAGAGGGACATGCTTATCAAACCTGAAGATACAAAAAACAACTGGACATAAAAATTAGGCTATCCCAAAGGCTTGAATGATTGAGTACAAATAAAGACTAAAAATGATATGTAGCAAAAATATAGACTAGTTGTTTTTTTTTTAAGATTTTATTCATCCATTCATGAGAGACAGAGAGAGAGACATAGGCAGAGGGAGAAGCGGGCTCCTCACAGGGACCCTGATGCGGGACTTGATCCCGGAACCCTGGGATCAGGCCCTGAGCCAAAGACAGATGCCCAATCGCTGAGCCAGCCAGGAATCCCATAGACTAGTTTTGATTTCTACCTATAAATTACCTAGTAGCACACAGGAAAATTTGCTCATGAACAAGGAATAAGTAATACAGTACAAATGTCATTTGTTGTAGGATAAAGAAAAGCATACTAAGCTGTACTTTCATTTATTTATTTTCTTTTATTTATAATTTATTTTCAATTTTTTCAGCCAAAGTAAAGTCTTTAAATATATTCCAGTGTTTAGAGACTTTAGAGATTACAAGGTAAAGGTCCAACTATGTTCTGTGTTTGTTAGAAAACATATGAAATGCTCTGTCCAATTTGGGCCATCCCATTTTATGGCACCCTTGACATTCAAAATGCATCTAAAGGGGGGTGAATAAATCATATGATGACTAGAAATTGTCACACGGGGAATCAGGGAAGTGGAACATTTATTTCACAGAATATTTACAGAAGAAATATTTCAAGCAATACAATATGTGTTATATGGAAGTAGTTGTATAATTACTCTAGGGTTTATTAGAGGGGCAAAACAGAGATTAAGTAATAAAAGTTATAAACATTGTACTCATACAAGGAATATAAGAAATAGTGAAAGAGATTATAAGAGAAAGGAGGGAAAATTTAGAGGGTGACAAAACATGAGAGACTCCTAACTCTGGGAAATGAACAAAGAGTAGTGGAAGGGGGAGGCAGACGGGTGGGGGGGATAGGGTAACTGGGTGACGGGCACAAAGGGGGGCACTTGATGGGATGAGTACTGGTATTATACTATATGTTGGCAAATCGAACTTCAATAAAAAAGGAAGAAAAGTTATAGAGAGGAAAATTTTACTCACTCATTATGGGAATGGATTTTCTAAAACTTAGTATTATACAACAGTGAAATCGCCAGTTTTTTGCACTGGCATTTTCCTTTAAGTTAATATTTCCAGGAAAAATAGGGACATTAAAGGGGATTCTCAGTTTGAGTAGGAAATGAAGTTGACAACTAAATCTCAAGTCTCAACTCTATTAAATCTTTGAGCAAAATTTTGTTAATAGATTCCTTGTGCACAAGTCTTTACTAAATACTGTATTAGTGTGCAAACATTAAATATATCATTATCTTAAGTATCTGTATAATCTCTATCCATAGGAATATGTAATTATAGAGATGCAATTCATTTCATATTTATAATTTATTTGGATGACTCAACTTTAAACCAATATACTTAGATATTTATAATCTGTAGTTATTTGTGACATTCTTTCTATTTAAACTAAGATTTCACTGTATTTGCATATCTCAAGTTGAGTCATGTGAAGAAAAAAAACAATGTGTATGGGCAATCCTTCATAATTTCTTTAGAGACATCTGGATGCTCAAAGTAGAGAAGCAAACCAGAAATGCAACTTCCTATTTCTTTCATTTGTAAAGATTTACTAACTTCTCCCTGAACTTTACAAACCATTCATTAGTAGGCTAGAAAGCTCTATATATGCAGATGGTAAACTTTTGTTTTTTACTTGAACTTGATTCAAAATGAGAGAAATATGATACTTAAATCATGTTGTAGGATAAAGAAAAGCATACTAAGCTGTACTTTCATTTATTTATTTTCTTTTATTTATAATTTATTTTCAATTTTTTCAGCCAAGCGCTACAGTGAGAGACGTTTTTTCACCGTGCATAAAATACAACTTTTAAAATTCAAGCATGGGGCAGCCTGGGTGGCTCAGCGGTTTTGCGCCACCTTCAGCCCAGGCGCTGATCCTGGAGACCCAGAATCGAGTCCCATGTCGGGCTCCCTGCATGGAGCCTGCTTCTCCCTCCACCTGTGTCTCTGCCTCTCTCTCTCTCTCTCTCTCTCTCTCTCTGTCTCATAAATAAATAAACAAATAAATAAATAAACAAATTTAAAAAAACTCTTTAAAAAAAATAAAGAAAATTTATTCTAAAAAAATAAAATAAAATTCAAGCATGCTTGAAATCAAGTTACCAAAAATTACTAAATTTTACTTTGGCTAAAAAGAAAAAAAAATCACTTAAATCTGTATGTTAGGGGCAGTCCGGGTGGCTCAGCGGTTTGACGCCGCCTTCAGCCCAGGGCCTGATCCTGGAGACCCGGGATGGAGTCTCACGTCGGGCTCCCTTCACGGAGCCTGCTTCTCCTCTGCCTGTGTCTCTGCCTCTCTGTGTGTGTGTCTCTAATGAATAAAGAAATAAAATCTTTAAAAAAAAATTGTATGTTAGTTTCTTCATCTTCAATACGTATAACATCTACAACACAGGGTTTCAAGTTAACTAAAGAATAAACTGAAATAAAGTGCTTAGTACAATGATTGTCATGGAACAGATCTTCAATAGATATTTTATAAATGTATTTTCTCTTTTTACTATGATTTTAATTATCTTATTCATGAATAAAGAATGATTACCTGATTTTTAAAAACTATTTTGTCTTATTTTGAGATATACTAAAGATAGACACAGTGAAATAAAGTTATTACCTATATCTAATAAAATTTCCATTTGAGAAAAATTGTAAACACTAAATTTTAAAATATTTTAAAAGCTTAGGATCTGCTAGTGTGAATTAAAGGAAAACTTCTGGTTATTATAACACTTAGATTTGGGTTACTCAAGTAATCTGAACAAATGTAATTTTTATTGTTGTACATCTTTCATTGGATAAGATACCACTCTGTGAATCAATCAATCACCACTCTGTTGTGAAACTTATCAAACTATGACTTATAGTTTTGTTTTTGTCTTTAACATATTTTCATAGATTCATTTAAGAAATGTGGATTAATCTCTTTCTTCTGATACACTTTCCACTTATATTCACCTGACAAATGACAAAGTTTGACAGTGGCCTTTGCCCTTTGATAAAGCTAATTGGATAAAGAAGATAACCTTACAAAATGTAATTGGGTAGAAATTCATTGGTTCTAGAATTTAAGTTCTATCATTCATGCACCATCTCTCTTTAGAAAGGAAATTAGAAAATATAGATTTAAACAGACATCTGCTTAGAGTAAAATGATATCTGTCAAAAACCTTTTCTTGCTTTGAGATAGCCTTTTGACTTTTCTTTGACTTAGCATATATTCTATTTACTGTTTATATTTGTTTTCAGATCAATTATATACTTTGTTGGGATGAGGCCGAATATCTATAAACATATAATAATATAACAATCATAGCACATATCAAAGTAATGGAAATATTTTATATTGAAAAGAAAGTAAGTTTTCACTGAAAATGTTACTAGACAGAGTAGGAATATTATGCCGATTAGGACTGCTTAATATTTTAGGTCATCCTGCAGTAAGTCTAGAATAGATACATTATGTATTTTTAACACAAAATTACTAGAATTTGCAAATTTGCAAAGGAATATTTCAGTTTATCTGATCATTTTGAAATATGTTCCTATGCTGAAAAATTGTTTTCAACTATGATATTTATATGACTTGAGTAAGCTGAAAAGCTCTCAGTGATTTTTTTCATTGTTTATATCACTGTTAAATATTTAATTAGATTTCTCTGTATTTTGTCCTATCTAGGTATATCCTGTGTAAAAATAATAAAAACTAGGTTATTACTAAGGGCTTTTGGTTGCAAGTGAAAGTTCTAGAAATCTGAAGCAGAGATGGAATTATTTGTAAAGAGACTGGATAGCTCTGGAATGGATGGGTCAAAAGATGTAGGTATAGAAATAAATGGTAGGGTTGTCTGGGTAGCTCAGTTGGTTAAGTGGCTGACTCTTGGTTTGAACTCAGATCATGATTGTGGGGTGGTGATTGAGTGCTGTGGGGCTCCTGCTCAGCAGGGAGTCTGCTTCAGGATTTTCTTCCTTCCTCTGCCCCTCTGCCTGTGTGCTCTCTCTTAAATAAATAAATCTTTTAAAAAAAGAAAGAAATAAAAGAAATAGTAGGGAGAGGATAAAAAAAAAGGGGAGATAGTTAATTCTTGCGAATTTTTTTGGATTAGATGTTGCTAGGTGCTCTATAGCCAGCATACGCTGATATCATTGCTGGCCATCTACAGATGCTGCTTTGGCACAATCGGGAGCAATCTGTCAAGTGACATCTTTCTGTCTGTCCCTACAGATTCAAATTTCAAAGCATTTGATTGTTCAAGTTTAGGTCATGTTCAAGGTTCAAGTCATTTTCAAGGGGAAGGAAGGTGTACCAGGTCTGTAAAGCATTGTAGAGTGGGATGTGAGAGTATATACAAAAGGACATTCTCCCAGATTAGGATGCCTGTTCATGCCCAGAAGTGTTTTATAAAGATAGATATCTATAAGTCCAAGCATTTTTATCTTCCCTCATTTAATTGTGTCTTTTAGTCTAGGAGCACATGCTTATTATGCTATAGAGAACTAGGAAACAAAATTACAAAGAAAAAGACCAAATTTATAATTTACTAACTAAACACAGCAATTAATATATCTTTGTTCTGGTCCTTTTCTTATTTGCAGGGATATGTTTGCATGTACATGCATACACCCATACGTACATACCTACAAGTCACATTTATTTTAAAAAATTAGTTGCCACATAGATTAAATCCTGTATCCTGTTTATGCAACTCAAGATTTTATCAAGACCAGTAAAAATTATTTTAAAACATAATTTCTATGTTGTATAACATTCAATTCCACAAATATATCACATTTACTTAAGTATTCTTTTAATATATAAGCTGCTCTTTTTCGTTTATATAAATAATGATAAAATAGACAACTTTTCTCAAAAATTTTGTGTGCATTTTTTTTTTCTTAAGATAGATTTCCTCTAAGGTAAGGAAATTACCTTAAGGATAAATCTTTTAAAATTCCTTTAATATACTGATGTTTTTTCTAAAAATATTAATTATCAGTAGTGTAGGATAATGTTATTATTAAACTCTTATTTAATGATAATAGTATCGAGACTATTTCCTATAGAAAAAAATAATGTAGTGTTTCGCTTTGCATTTGTTTGACCATTTATGTAGTTAATGTGTTTACTTCATAAATATGTATTACATGTGTTGAGACTATGCTAAGTATTGTGAATACATTGGTAAAAAGAGATTAAACTGATTCCTTCTCTTTTAAAGCTTATAGTATAGAGGAAGAAACTCTCATGAAGTAATTCAAAGCTAGTCTTTAAGAGCTATGAAGTGTAGATGATACTGTGGAATAATATCATATGAGCAGCAGAACCAAAGCTTAGGGAGTCACTAATGCTCTCCAGAAGAAAGGACTTCTAACCTCAGAATTCAACTATACCAAAAAAAGAGAAAATGGAAAAATGTATTCCAGAGAGTGGGAAATGGCATTACAAATTATAAAATTTGTAAATTACAAAAGTTTGGCAATATGAAAGTAAGATATAAGGAAGCTAAAGTTATTTAAAATGATTACAATGTAGAATGTAAAGGGTGGTGGCCCAGTATGAGTCTGAAGGAATAAGCAAGAGCAAAATAATATAAAGATTCAAAATATAAATAATAAGTTAACCTAAGGATCTAAAACTTTATTCACTGAATTTATTTTTTTAAAGCAGAGAATGCCATTATAAGATCTGTAGATTAGAAAAACCATTCTTGCTACGTATCTCTAGATAGAGTTCTATGGAGATGGAAGTCGGAGACTGTGGCAATAATCTTGATGAGAGATAATGACAAAAGCAACAATAACCACCGCCATAGCTACAACAATACCTGGAGCAGGGAAATGGAAAGAAAGAAATATTTCCAAAGATACTTTTGATAGATTTTGTATTGGGAAGTGAGAGAGAGAGAGAGAGAGAGAGAGAGAGAGAGAAGGAAGAGGGATCAAATATTATAAATAATTCAGTTCAAAACAAATAGTTTTGAATCGTCTTATCTTCAGGATACCAAAGAGGATATGTAAAGTAGGCAGCTAGCATTTTTCACTCTGCTACAAATTAAACTATGTCCACACAAAATTCATATGTTGAAGTTCTAACCCCAAAATGACTGTATTTAGAGACAGGTTTTAGGAAGTACTTAATGTTAAAAGAGGTCCCAAAAGTAGAGTCTTAATCTGTTTGTATTAATGTGTTTAACAAGAAGAGGAAGAGATCTCCCTCCTTCTCTGTCTCTGTCTCTCCATATGCATTCACCAAGGAAAGGCCAGGAGAGTACCCAGAAAGTAGCTATTTGCAAGTCAGAATCTTCATAAGAACTTGATCATGCAGGCACTCTGGATTTGGACTTCCAGCATTCAGAATGGTGAGATAATAAATTCCTGTGTCTAAGCCACCATATTGTGCTATGGCATCCTGAGATATAGTATGCTCTATATTTCAGAGGAGGTAACTACCTGAACAAAGAGAAGAGAGGCATTGCAACAGAAATACCATCATGTACCCAGATATTGTGAATAGACCTAGTCCTTGCTTTTTAAATTTTTCCTATTATGTCGGGTCATGTCTTTTTTTCTGGTTAAGTTTTAAAGATTCTCATATCTGTGTATACCAGATTTTTGTATGTCAATAATATCAATTCTATTTTTTATTGTTTTCATTTTGTTTTGCTAACTGTGGTTGATTTTCCATGATTGTCAAATTGACATTTATAGAGGAGAATCAGTCAACCATATAGTATTTCCAGTTTCCAAATTGTGGAAGAATTGTTTGCATTTTCTAATATCTCTATTTTGTAGTTAAAATGATTCTGCTTTGTGTAAACTTACTTATATATGTAAAAGCTTTATGAGAGATGAATGTTGGGCTATTTCTCATTGCACTAACAAAAAATTCTTCTCAGCAGTGAATTAGATGAGGTATGCTGCCTAGCAACACTCTTCCATATATACTCTGTGTTGCTTAGCAGCAAACTTTCAATAACGTGCTACCTTGAATTGGTATAATTTCTATTTTTCCTGAGTAAAGAAATATACTGCTGCTTGGATCCAGTTTCCTCAATAGCTACATTATAGAATCTGGACAGGGCAGCAAACTAATATTCCCAGTTCATTTTGGACCCTATTTTCAGAAGGCTATCTCCTCAAACAAATTTTCTTGACCTCCTGGAGGCCTGAGGGTGAGTTTGTGAATAAAAAGACTAATCTTCCTCAAAGTAACTCATATTTTATTGACCTTATCATGCATCAGAATTATTGGAGCTAGCATATGTCTGAAATCCAGATCCGAAGAGAATTCTTTTATCCTAAGTTTTACTATTCTTATGTCTCCTCTTCTACATCATATAATTTTTTAAAAAAACAATTTGTTGCAGTGATGAACTATCCAATAATAACATATTATTTGGCAAGACCAGAGGTGTAAGCCATCAACTGATTTCAGTTCAGTGGTGTTTGCCTTTCTGAGTTTTTTTTCTACTGTAAATTTGAATATATTTATAGTAGTTTCTTGGCCTCATTTGCATTGGAAATGTTACCAAAGAGATCAAGTGGTTTAACATCTTGATGGTGATATTACCTCCTAAAAATGCAGCATTGGGGGGCAGCCCAGATGGCTCAGCGGTTTAGCGCCACCTTCAGTCCAGAGCCTGATCCTGTAGCTCGAGTCCCACGTGGAGCTCCCCACAGGGAGCCTGCTTCTCCCTCTGCCTGTGTCTCTGTCTGTCTGTCTGTCTCTCTCTCTCGTGAATAAATAAATAAAATCTTTTTAAAAAAATGCAGCATTCAGATTTTACTATGTCTATTTAAATAAGAACCTAGTATAAAAGAAAGCATAGAATATTAAAGGGAAGTAAATATTCTCTAAATAAGAATAGGAGCTTAAATTAGGTGACTTGGAGAAGAAATGTGTGGGAAATATCAAAAAGGGAGACAGAACATAAAGACTCCTAACTCTGGGAAACGAACTAGGGGTGATGGAGGGGGAGGAGGGCAGGGGGGTGGGGGTGAATGGGTGACGGGCACTGAGGGGGCCACTTGACGGGATGAGCACTGGGTGTTATTCTGTATGTTGGTAAATTGAACACCAATAAAAAATAAATTTATTACTAAAAAAAATTAGGTGACTTGTAGATTGGATGCTTGACTCCATTGATTCTTCTTATTTCTCTTTAAAGCTTATCTAAAATGAGAATATTTAAAACTAGCAAAATAGACAGAATTCATAGTTTACTTAATATCTAAGAAAATCTTTTAAAAAAAAAAGTAATTCTCACTTATATGAAGTACCAAAAACAATCACATTCATAGAAATACAAAGTAGAATGATGGTTGTCAGTGGGTGGGGGAGTGGGGAATGGTGAGTTGCTGTTTAATGAGTATGGAGTTTCAGTTTGGGAAGATGAAAAAAGTTCTGGAGATGGCTTGTGATAATGGTTACATAACAATGTGCATGTACTTCATGGTTAAAATGGTCAATTTTATGTTATGTATATTTTAGCATAATACAAAACTAAAAATAAATCACATAAGAAAATCATACCTATATAGTGAATCAAATGAACATATATTATTTGTTCTAAAAAAAGAACAGGAAATATTTAGAATTAATAATGATTTACAACTATATTATTAAGATAATAATCTTATAGATTATAAGTATTATTATATTCATTTTTCGGATAAAGCAACAGAGATACACACAGATACTATTACTTGTTCCAAATCACAAGGTGAGGAAGTGACAAACCAGAGACTAAAGTATTTATATTCTTAGCCACTGTGCTACACTGCTCATGAAGATCATTTCAATCAAGGGTTTACTGTGTAATACTATGCAATACTATGTATCACTATATTTACATGTATTATCTACTCAGCAGAAGACTTGTTACTGTCTAACAATAACAACTGTTATATAGATATATTAACCCATTAATCCTCAAATCAATCTAGTGAGGATTTTCAATTTTGTGAAATGTAAAAGCACAAAATAGAAATGGCTCAACATGTTTTTCAAAAATAATCATGTTTGAGATGACATGATCATGTAGCTATGGCTGAGAGTTTGGGGAATTTCTAGATTAATAATTATCAGTCAAATTTTGGCTCTAATGAACCTTTATGAAAGCTTTCCATAGTCACCTATTCTACTGCTCTTCCCTCTAACCTTCTACTTCTAAGACATTAACTTATTTGCTTACAAAAATGTGTCAATATACATGAACTTACTAATTTTTATATAATGCCTGTTTTCCCCACTATAATGCAAACTTGACACACAAGCAAGATTTGTTTCTGTTCCTATCCACTGTATCCTGATCTAAAGGAGTTCCTATCTGAGGAGCTCATGGAGTCTGTGAATGAATAAATAAATGAATAAATGAATATTATCACTATCATCACTTATTTTTCTTATATTTATTACTTCTTGAACTTATGTAAGTGGGGGGCATTGTAAGCACTGACTACACAACTTCATTCTACTTATATTTCATTGTTCAAATATGATTATCTGAACTAATACAAAGTTTTTAGATATTAAAATTTGAAAAAATAACCCCTTTTTTCTAATCTCTTATATGGAAAAAATTACTTAAGTAGAAGACAGAAAAATGTGAAATCATGATTTTCATTTGAGCAAATATCACCGTAATAAATCCTAAAATAGTCACATATCCTTACAAATTCAGGATTTGATGGAGACAGCTTTGTTTTTTATTTAATTAAGTATAGTTATTGCAAAAGTGTGTTAAATAAAAAACAAAAAGGGAATTATGGACCTTTGATATATCATAGTGATTTTAACCATGAAATTAATTATTTGTGATGCTAACTTTCTTAACAGATAAATTTGGTAAGTCTCCATTTGCTTGTGAATTTTTGAAATAAGGTAAATTAATATATTACTCATCATTCTCTATGTAATCACAGAAACTACAATCAAATGTGGCATTCTTAAATACAATTGTCAAGCCTTATCCATGAGTAGGCCTTATGAAGAGTCAGAGTAGGCAGCTGAATATGTCATATGATCTGAAAGTACTGAGAAATTATTTTTACTTAAAATATCTTCCTCATTACCTTTCTATGTGCATGAAATTTCATCTTTAGAAATCTCTTGGGTTTTAACTTTAGTTTTCACTTAATACTTAGAAGTGTGACTCTTCTTTTACAGATGCTTTTTGAGAGCTCATATGGAGATTCAGGGAAGACGTTCCCTCTTATAACTATCTAAAGAACTGTTTTCCTATTTCAGGGAAGTTGTTTCTGTCATGAAATTCAGATATAACTTATAAAGAAATGAAAAAGGCAACACTTATAGCTGACCAGATCAGTCAAATCAACTTGGGAAGTCGCTCACTCTGCACTCATATGCCCTTATCGCGGATTAGCTGACCAAAGTTAGAGGCCAGGAAAAAGATTGTAAGCAGGAGGAGAATCCACACAATCAAATCTTATTATATTTAAGAGAATATTCAGTTTATTCCATCATCATACTAAAGAACTGAAGATTGAAAGGATTATATTTGCTTAGAGAAACACAGATACTTCTGGATGAGAAATAACACCCACATTTCCTGACAATAATCTCTTTTTTCACTATGTACAATTACCTCCCATCCAAATCAGAAAAGAAAAAATATAGTTAGGGTTTAATTATTCTTTTCTGTGTGTATGTGCTCTTATTTTGTTGTTGTTGTGTTTATTAAACTCATTTTGAATGGGGGCCCCTGGGTGGCTCAGTCTGACTCCTGGTTTTTGGCTCCGGTCACAATCTCAGGGTCCCAGGATGGAGTTGGACTCTGTGCTCAGTGGGGAGCCTGCCTGAAGATTCTCTCCCTGCCCCTTTCTCTCCTTGTTGTTCCTCTCTGCGAGTACTCTTTCTCACTAAAATAAATAAATAAAATCTTAAAAAAAAACAACTTATGTTGGGGGTTCCAGGATGGCCTACTCAGTTAACTGCCTACTTTCAGCTCAGGTCATGATCCTGGGGTCCTGGGATCCAGTTCCACAGCATGCTTCCTGCTCAGCAGGGAGTCTGCTTCTCCCTCTCCCTCTGTTGCTCCCTTTGCCTTGTTCTCTTGCTCTCTCTGTCAAATAAGTAAATAAAATATATTTTTTTAAAAACTCATTTTGAATGGATTACCCACTGGAATAAAGCTTCTTATTCCATTACTTAAACATTGTCTTACTTCCCAGTTTTAATTTGAGTAATAAATATAAAATATTCAATTACTAATATTTCCCATATTCCTTTTCTCTCTTATTTTACACTTAGCAATTAATTCTTCAACATACCATATGCTTTGTTTATGTATTATATTTATTGCCCATTTCCTGCACCCTCCACCAGAATTAAGCTTTATGAGATTTTTTACTTATTTTATTCATTGCTGTATTTCCAGTGCCCCCAACAGTTTGGCACATAATTCAGTATTCAATAGCATTTTCTGAGTGAACAAATCCCTGACATTTGGGACAAGAGAAGTAAAATCTTCATTAAACCAAAATATTGGGACACCTGGGGCTTAGCAGTTTAGCGCCTGCCTTCGGCCCAGGGCGTGATCCTGGGGTCCCAAAATCAAGTCCCACATCAGGTTCCCTGCATGGAGCCTGCTTCTTCCTCTGCCTATGTTTTTGCCTCTCTCTCTCTCTCTCTGTGACTCTCATGAATAAATAAATAAAGTAAAAAAAAAAAAGACAAAAAAATTAAACCAAAATGTTACCAGTAGCACTCCCACCACTAATACATTTCTAATAGCAGACATAATAAATATACAGGACGAATGTATATGTTTTAAACAGGCAGTGACAAATTAATCAAGAAAACCCCACAGAATGCAGTAATATTTTGGAATAGAGAATCTCATCTTTTAGTGGACTGTTACTTAATAATCCAGATGTCCTTCTTAAGTGAATTATATTTTATGGCTTCTAAAGTTCATTGCAAGTGACTGTAAGGTTTATAGGATTTATTTCTCCATTTCCTCTTATTTTCCTTTTCAAAATTTGCTGTTAAATAAAAGATAAAAATAAAAGATTTTGACTTCAGTCAATCTTCATGTATTATTCAATGATCTTCTGTATATATGTAGTACTTAGATGCTCTTTAATTAGCTACCTTTGGCAAAAAAAAAAAAAAAAAAAAAAAAGGTTTGGTTTAGAATGTTAGACAATAATAGAATCCAGGGAGCAAATAATAAAAGGTACATGTAGTATTAAGATTTCTGATGAAAGGTGAAAACTGCTTGATATTATTTTAGCTTTAATAGTATGTATTGTTTAATTATAAGTTTAAATTTGTAACTTGGTTGTGACAGCAAAAACCTTTGTTCTCCATAACTCTTTTAAAAATGAGAATATTATTTTGACTGATATAGTGTGTGATCACAGAGATCACAATCAATATTTTATCCTATTTATAATGAAAAAGTTCACTGTGTAATCTAAAGGTGTATAACTATGGTGTTCCTTCCTAAACTTACCAGAGAGAGAACTCTCTAAGCAAAACTGCGTGTATCCGTGTCTGTTTGGTTTTTGGTTAACTGCTTAACATTTTAGCTTGTCTCAATCAGCACAAAGTTTGTCTGGGACACCTGGGTGGCTCAGTGGTTGAGCATCCGCCTTCCACTCAGGTCATGATCCCAGGTCTGCGATCAAGTCCTGCATTGGGCTCCCTGTAGGGAGCCTGCTTCTACCTCTGCCTATATCTCTCTGTGTCTTTCATGAATAAATAAATAATTTTTTTAAAAAAAAAAGCTTGTCTAATTCATTGACTCTGTACGTAAGTTTTCATGGTATATGAAGAATGTGTTTTAAAATATAATTTTTTTAAAGTTTCAGTTTATTTTATTTATGATAGTCACACACAGAGAGAGAGAGATAGAGGCAGAGACATAGGCAGAGGGAGAAGCAGTCTCCATGCACCGGGAGCCCGACGTGGGATTCGATCCCTGGTCTCCAGGATCGCGCCCTGGGCCAAAGGCGGGCCAAACTGCTGCGCCACCCAGGGATCCCTAAAATATAATTTTATTGAATATGTGTTAAAATAATCTTGTAAGTTAAAAAAGAAAAGTTGAGGCAGTTTAGTCTAACAGATAAATTAGACATTAATCATGAGCTAGACATTTAAGACTAAAATCACGGTCACAAGATGGCCTAATTCCCACAATCTGATGGTGCATAATCATGATAGCATGACAAAAACATTTTTTTAAAGATCCTGGTTATGAGGGAAGCAGCTATTGGCAGACTCTAACCTTAGCAATTCTATATAACAACAACAGAACAAACTTCAAAAAACAGTTGCAGCAGACAGAAACGTTAAGATCATTATTTAGAAGCTTGAGGCCCTTAATTGTAGGAGTAAATAACTTCTCTAACTAATAAAAGTCTATATTACTACACTATTAATTTTATAGTAAGCATTTCTTATCTCTAATTTTTAAAATTTTGTTCATATTTTTCCTTTGGGTTAGCATAGAAGGTTATAATTTAGAAAGTTTTCTATTGGGAAATTCAGAAGAGAAAGCAAAGTATTTTGGCTTTACTTAATAAATGATGATGATTAAAATAAGGTATATAGTGAAAAATTATTTTCCTTTCTCTTTCTTCTCTTCCAGCCTCTCTCCTTCCCCCTTTTCCCTTCAAACATTCAAACAATATTTATTGCACACAAATTATATACTAAAATTCTGCTTGGTACTAATGCTATAAATACAAATGAGACAAAATCTCTGACCCCAAAAAGCTTATAGTGGAGAATATGGAAATTTGCAAATAAAAAGATGTCATTCCTCCTTGCTTAAATCAAATAGACATTTATGAGATTCTTGCCATAAAGAAGTTGCTGAGAGACATGTCCTTATTCTTTTTTTTTCCATACCACATTTGCTGTAATATTTGGCATGTTAAAGTTGCTCAAAATATTTTTTAAACTATTATTTTGTTTATTATATGTAAACTGTGTAGGACTCTTCCATGCTGATACTTCCTGGTTCATATTAATGTGGTAAAGACTTTTTCTGTAAGTCTGTCAATGATTAGAAGAAGATATATAACCACTGTTTAATGATATTTAAAAATCTATATGATTAGTACATTACAGAGAAATCAAACATCATTTCTGTCTCTCTTTTTATGTCTATTTATCTATCTCTCTTGACAAATACACATATTCAATAGGGGCACAAATATAATTCGTACATGAATAGAAGGCAAATGAAGAAAAAATCTTTATTATATCTATCTGAAATCAGGGTATCTTTTATGGATGATATTCTATCATTTATAGGTGATAAAGAGGTGATTTATTGTACGAGTTTTTAAATATGTGCTGAAAGAATAATTTCTAAACCCAGCACAAAATTCATGATTGACAGTGTGATGCTCTTTACTCTTCTTCATTAGACCATAATCTCTATGAAGGGAAAGACTGATCCATTGAGTTCACTGATGTATTTCCAGCACATAGCATGACGCCTAGTATATAGTAGCTACTCAATAGATGTCTTTTATAAATGAATAGTTTCCAAAGTTTTAAAATTCTTTTAAGTCCTTATGAAAAAACAAATATTACCACATTCTAAGCCAGTTTTAGATGTTGCCCCAAGTAGCTTTTCTACAAATTCCAAAGTAGATTAAGACTCTTGGTAAATGCTCCAGTAACACCTCACAGGTGAGGAGGTAAAATACGACATTTGCCACATTATAACATTTGGTAGGTATTAAGTAACTTGATTATTTTACTTTCTGTCTTTTTGTCTAGACTATAAGGTCCATAGGGACAGAACACATCTACTTAGTTCATCATTTGGACCCTGCTAAGTATAATATTCCCAGAAACAATATTAACAACTCAGAAACTATTAATTAAATTATTTAAGGAATTATTGTGCTTCAGCTTATTATAAAGTAATAAAAATGCTAATCAATTTTATCATGTTTTTTTGTAATATAGCTACACTATATGTTAAAAGGGTAAAATTATAGGTTTTATATGATGTTTCCCTTCCTTTCCCAAATCTAAAATTTGAAAAGACCACCAATCTGCAATTAAGTTAGCCCAAGTAATTCTAATTTTACAACTATTAGATTATCGGCTCTTTAGATATTTCCTTAAATTCATATTTCAAAGTTACTAATTATTTGTTATTAAAATAAAATGCACAAATTTTATTTCATTTAAGCAAGAAGTTATATCAAGATAAAGAACTGTTAGTTTTCAGTAAAGCTTTAAGTTCATCGTCCTTTTTAACTAGAGTTATATTGCCTTCCAACAGCTAAAAATATGAAGAGCAAGGTAACCTTTGAGAAAAGAAAAGAGAAATGTCATCTTTATTGCCAATAGGGCACAAAAACATGACAGATTTTTTTATTGGTAATATTCAGGAAACTGATGCCAAAGGTGTCTTGTCAGTGAATGATAACTGTTGAATTTCCATGAATGTGTTGGAATTTCACTGTTCATATGCAAAGCTGTGAGGCAGAAAAATTTCCCTCTTAGCTACTCATTTAAATTCTTCTCTTCTAACATATCCCTTCACATGGTCTCCATGAATGCCCTGTGCACTCATGGTTCCCCTTCGTTTTACAAAGCTCCTCACTTCAGCATTCCACCTCATTGCTATCTCCTCTGAATTATGATATAGGTTATGTATTTCAAATCCCACATACAATGCTCCATAGTCTAGTTTATTTTCTCAGCTATTGTCATTAAACAAAGTAGTCTGATAAGTCACACATAGCTGATAGTATATTTTATTATTTTTGCATTTGCATATTCAGTTTTTATTTTTTCATCTTACATAATTACTATTTTACTGTTGTTCTAGTGAACAATCTCTGGTGAGAACATTAAAGCTCTACTCTCATAGCAACTTTCAGTGATACAATTCAGTATTAATTATAGTCATATGCTGTACATTAGATCCCTGGAGCTTATTTATCTTATAGCAGAAAGTTTGTACCCTTGGACCACATCTTCCCTTTTCCTACATCGCCAAGTCCTTGGGTCTCTGTTTCTATGTTTGAGGTTTTTAGATTTCCCATAAAAGTGAGATCATCCATTGGTGGACACTTAGGTTGTTTCCATGTCTTGACTATTGTGAAAAATATTGCAATGAAAATGGGAGTGCAGGTACCTCTTTGAAACAATAATTTCATCTCCTTCAGATACATACTACTCAGATGTGGGATTGCTGGATCATATGGCAGATTGATTGACTGATTTATAAGTAATCTCTACCCCCAATGCAAGGCTTGACCTCACAACCCCAAGATCAAAAGACACATGCTCTACTGACTGAGTCAGCCAAATGCCCCAGTGGTTCTTTTTGTAATGTTTTGAGGAGACTCTGTACTCTTTTTCATAGTGGTTGTACTAATTTATATTTTCTTTTTTTTTTAATTTTTTTATTTATTTGTGATAGTCAGAGAGAGAGAGAATGAGGCAGAGACACAGGCAGAGGGAGAAGCAGGCTCCATGCACCGGGAGCCTGATGTGGGATTTGATCCCGGGTCTCCAGGATCACGCCCTGGGCCAAAGGCAGGCACCAAACCGCTGCGCCACCCAGGGATCCCACTAATTTATATTTTCAACAACCGTGTACCAGGGTTTACTTTCCTCCATATCTTCACCAGCATTTGTTCTCTTTTTTTTTTTCTTTTATTACAGCAATTTTAACTGGTGTGAGTGATATTCCATTGTAGTTTGATTTGCATTTCCCTGATGATGTTGAGCAGCTTTTCATATACTTCTCGACCATTTTTATGTCTTCTTTGGAAAAATGTTTATTCAAGTCCTTTGCCTATTTTTGGCAATTATTTTTAGTGTCTATCCTTTTCTTTTTTAAATTTATTTTAATTTAAAATTAATTTAACATATAGTATATTCATCTTAAAATTAGATGTGTGAGGGCAACCCTTTCAGGTCCCCTCCCTCTTTGGGATCTCTGTACTATTACTCAATAAATTTTGCTATACCTCAATAAACCTTGCTTTGGTGCCCAGTAAAAAATAAATTTAAAAAATTAGATATGTGAAAATGACACTATCTTAACTCAGATTAGTATAGTAATAATCAAGCAATATAAGGACTTTTAGTAGATAGACTAGGCATATTAGCCAGAACAGAATTCTCACTGACTCAAAATTCTGGATCCTAGTTTTCTATACCATTCTTGTACTTTTTTTGATTTGTTGTAAAAATATCAGTAGTCCCACTTATTAAAATACTTTTTTATAAAAGAATATAAGCTTCAATTTTTAAACAGTAGCCTTCTGCAATAGTCTTTGGAATAAAAAAAAAAGGAATGATGCTTGGGTTTAAGGTGATTAACCTTATATCTTATATCTATCATTGATAATTATAATGATCGTGCCAAGATTGTCAGAACATTGCTGTGATGATACGAAGCTGCCATTGTGCTACACATGAAGTGTTTTAGAAGTATCATGTATTATTTCTTAGTACATATGAATCATCACAGCATTAACACTGGAACACAGTTTAAGCCTCCAGGCAAGGGAGTTAAATAGTGTCAGTATTTGAAAGAAAATTTTAAAACTCCCCCTGCTGGCAGAAAGTACTGAGAAAATTTTTATAGTAAACAAATCTTTTTTTGCAGGCAACAGAGAGGGGAAAAATGATAAGAATCAATCAGCTGCCCAAGGAAATATAATAATCAGAAACCAATCAGCAAGTTAACTGCTCTGGGGCGGTGAGTAGCTTTCTAATGGCTGGTAGGTAATGATACATAGTCAGAAAAACAGGCTTATAGGTAAGTAACCTTCATTTTTCCAAAGGCAATGCACACCATTTATTATACTGTCATGATTCCATAGCTGGAGGCTTAGAGAGCTCTTAACTTGTAAATAGATTTTGGATAATGGTTAACTCCAAATGACTTCATTCTTGAGGCAGATTATAGATAGCAATTTTTTAGGAAGATCTGATGGCAAGACTAGCTAGTTGCCTTGTAATTTTCCACTATCCTAACATTTTGACCCTTAGAAAAATGTTGAAGTAGTGCTATTTGACCCTTTTTGTTATTGTTGACAGATTTCTGTTGTTAGAGTAGCAGCATCTTCTCAAAAATCTAAGGTTTCCATGATCCAACTAAATGATTTTCAACATAAACTTTCAGAGACAGCTTAGGACTGAGTATACATGACTAGTAAGGCATCAACTGGAACTGCTCTCTTCGGTGGTGATATTTTAACAGAAATTAAAATCTTAATACAAAGACACTCTTATTAGAATGCTAACCACTGGCACATATTTAAATAGATGTGATTATTTGGGGGAATATTTCTCAAGGCAGAATTATTTTTGTTTCATTTTCCTGTTGATAGGTTTACATCAGTATTTCTGCAAGATACTATTTGTACATAGAGACCTGTTTTCAAAAAAGTTTGGAGAGCACTGCTTAGTGTGTATCTCTTAATGTTCCCAATTGAATCAGTATATTGAGTTATTTGGAATTAATTTTTTGTTTGTTTGGCACAGCTTTTCCAAATATATATGACCATGGAAAAATTTTTTTAAAGATTTTATTTATTTATTCATGAGACACAGAGAGAAAGAGAGGGAGGCAGAAACGTGGGCAACAGGAGAAGCAGGCTCCATGCAGGAGCCCTATGTGGGACCCAATCCCAGAACCATGGGATCACACCTGAGCCAAAGCCAAAGGCAGACGCTCGACTGCTGAGCCACCCAGGCACCCCAGAAAATTTTTTTTATTGTAAATTCTTATGATGTCCAGTGAAATGCTACTTCAGAAATACCGACCTAGAAAAGAAGGACATTGACTGTCTTTGATTAGTTATTTTTCTAAGGAAAATTTAGAAAATTTTCCTAAGGAAAATTTAAAAGGCTATATATAAAGTTAGTAAACATTAGGTGTAAAATTATGTCATGTTGCCATAAGTGAGGTTATTTTAGTTGTTCACGATGGCTATTTCCATGTTTATATCACCCTCCCAAATATATTACAGTACATACAGCTTATGGAAAGCAGTATGTTCTGATCGTAAGGCAATCTTTCTTCACTTGAAATAGAGATTCAAGTCACAGGAGAGCAGGAAGGGCATAATAGATTGATAGTGTACTCAAATGCTCACAGGTTAAAAAAGAACATTGCAATTTCAGGGAAGTAAGGATAGCTCAGGACAAACATAGTCTCCCATGTCTGCTGGTATAATGTCTAGTATAAAAGGGAAATGAAGACACAAAGAACAATGGTCAGAACATAAAATGCTTTGCATACAAAGCCAAAGTCTTAGAACATGGCCTATAATCTGTGAAGGGGAGGCTTTTATGTAAGGGGAATAACTGAAGAAAAATAAAAGTGTTCATGGCCTGCATTTTTCTCCTGCAAATTAAAAGAAATTTGTTCAACTCCATGAATAATATATATTTTTATAACTTGGATGGCTATTTTATTGAATAGAAAAATGTTACTGAGAAATTGGCATTGCTCTTTGATAATGAAAATTAATATTAATGTCTAGAAATATTTTAGAAGGAACAACACAAAAACGGCTTTATTATTCATCCCTCTCACTTGTGATTTGCTTTAGAATTTATCTGACAGGTTTACCTGCATGATCTCACTATATGTTCACTTTACAGCAAAAACAACTGAAGTTCAGAGACTTCAAGCTACTTTCTCAATTTCACACTTAGAAGAGCTGGAGATTCAAATTGATTCCTTTCAATAATACAGTGTTAACTGAACACCTATTTAGTGCCAGGTACTGTGTGGGCCATTGGGAATAGAGCAATGAACAAAATAGTCCTCCCTCAGCCTTTTCAAAACCAACCATTTTTATTTTGTAGATGAGGCCGTCTGTCTACTTAGGTTAGCCCATCTGAAGCATCATTACCACCAGAGATCTCCTGGAATGCCCAGATGCTTACGCATCCTTACTATCATTGAATTGCTCCCCAAATCCTAGACCCAAGTGCCAGGAATGATGAAGCACTGCATCATTCACAGGCTGAGTATCTCTACAGATTCCTTTTGTGAAATCCTTCACTCTCAAGTTTGTGGTTAAATACTGGTTGTACCTATTCACTCTATCACCCAGTGCTTTTCCTTTGTAAAAAATGAACACTGTACTAGAAATTAAACTGCAAAGCTAAAAGGTTTATATGCTGGTGGTAGGCATGGAGTTGCTCATGCCTGTGCTGCCTGAGAGGTGCAGAAAAATGTACACCAGGTGGGCACTGTGACTTAGAAGGATAATTAAGGCTTTTTTGGTATAAATAAGCGCTTCTATTTATTTTTTTTAAGATTTTATTTATTCATGAGAGACACAGAGAGAGAGAGAGGCAGAGACACAGGCAGAGGGAGAAGCAGGCTCCATGCAGGGAGCCCAATGTGGGACTTAATCCCGGGTCTCCAGGTTCACGCCCCTAACCGAAGGCGGCGCCAAACCACTGAGCCACCCAGGGATCCCCAAGCCCTTCTATTTAGTGGAGAAAAAAATCTATAGGAATAAGAATATACACCAATTGGGAGATAAGTTGGAAGGCTGTTGCAGAGAGTAAAATAAGAAATTATAGGGGCGCCAGGGTGGCTCAGTGGTTGAGCATCTGCCTTTGGTTCAGGTTGTGATCCTGAGGCCCGGGGATGGAGTCCTGCATCAGGCTCCTCATGGGGAACCTGCTTCTCCCTCTGCCTATGTCTCTACCTCTCTATCTCTCATGAATAAATTTTTAAAGAGTCTTAAAAAAAAAAAAAACTTATAGAAGTCCAGCCAAAGTAGAGGAAATAAGGTCGAGAGGGTTGATTAGGAAAATATTTAAATACGTCAATTGGAGAAGGACAAACATTATATGGTCTCATTCATTTGGGGAATATAAATAATAGTGAAAGGGAATAGAAGGGAAGGAAGAAGAAATGGGTAGGAAATATCAGAAAGGAAGACAGAACATGAAGACTCCTAACTCTGGGAAACGAACTAGTGGTGGTGGAAGGGGAGGAGGGCGGGGGGTGGGGGTGAATGGGTGCCGGGCACTGAGGGGGGGCACTTGACCGGATGAGCACTGGGTGTTATTCTGTATGTTGGCAAATTGAACACCAATAAAAAATAAATTTATTATTTAAAATAAATAAATAAATAAAAATGAAAATATTTAGAATATAACATATAAAGAAATTAATGGCTGACTAGGTGGAAATGAAAACAGAAGAATTTAGCATAACTTCTACATTTCTGAGTTGTACACTATAACATCTCTTCAAGGTAGGAAGAATGGAAAATGTGACCCTGTTTAAAACGTTAGAAATGGGACTACTGGGTGGCTCAGTGGTTGAGCGTCTGCCTCTGGCAGCTCAGGGCATTATCCTGGGGTCTGGGAATCGAGTCCCAAATCAGACTTGCTGTGAGGAGCCTGCTTTCCCTCTAAACTGTGTATCTGCCTCTTCTCTCTGTGTGTGTCTCTCATGAATAAATAAATAAAATCTTAAAAATATATATAAAATAAAAAGGTTGGGACTACATGCGTCTGTCACATATAAAGGTTGCTATTTCCCTTCTAATTTTACTTTCTCATACTCAGAGTCCTAGAAAATTCCATTATTTTTGTGATTTATACTAGTACTTATATACTTACCATGACTCTACCATATCATATGTATGACTAGCTCTCTATACTATATACTAGCTCTCTCTCCTAAACTTCAGATTCATACCCACTTCCCTACTAGACATCTCTAGGTGAATTTCCCCACTGGTAAATTAATTCAATATGTCCTAATCTGTACTTACAATATTTGTATACAAAATTGTTCTCCCTGCTACACAATATATATAAACTGTATAATCTGGGTTGGCTCCCTTTAGTTCTATAAACCCATTTTCTTATCTATAAAGAGGAATAATGCCTACACTAGATTATTTCTATAAAGACTAATGAGACAGAAGTATTAGCATTATGTTCTTATCCTAGTAAAAGCTCAACAATTAAAAATTGTTGATGACTGGTTCATTCATTTATTCATTAATTCTGAAACAAATATTATTGAGTAATTATTTTGTGAAGGCACTATTATAGGTACTGAAGATGGACTAATAAACTAAATAAGTCCTCAACTCTCCTATAGTTTCATTCTAATTGAGGAAAGCCAATGATAAGAAATAAATATATGATGGAGTTAATGGTATAAATCCTACAAAAATAAATAAAGCAAACTCTGTGAACCCAGATAAGTAGGGGTGATCTTTCTGGTAAAGAAATCATTGAAATTCATTCTGAAGAGGTGACATTTGAGCAAAGACATGGTAAAGTTAAGAAAGAAAGAGATGAAGAGCTTTCAAGGCAGCGACTAGGAACTGAAAAGGTAGAAGCATGCTTGGTATATTTAAGGATTAGCAAGAGGTCAGTTTGGCTGTTGTTAAGTGAGTAAGAGGTGAAATCCACAGGAAATAAGGTCAGAAAGATAGCTATATACCAGATATTCTAGTGTATATTTATTGCATACTAGGGATGGTCGTTTATTCTAGAAACACCAGAAGGAGGTATAAAACGAAGCTTCTTTAAAAAAAAACTGTTATAAAAATAACAAATAACTATAATAACATAGCTGTGTATAGAAATAATGAGAAATTATTCAAAATAAGTCAAAATGATATTGTGATCAGACAAATTTAAATTTAAAATTATATTGTTTGACAGTTGTTTAGGGCAATAGCTAGCTAAATCAAATTTTATTTTATTTTTCTTTGTATAGTCTGGCCCTTCTTGTACATATTTTCCTTGAATATAGCTTACTTATTCTGACATTTTTTTAATTACCAAAATTATTCTTAACAAGTGGTAAAAATTATGTATTTTAATCTACTTTAAGTTTTCCCTTTAAAATGCATTTGGCTCATTGCAAATATTAAAGATGCAACCATGATCTATTTTGAATATCTTCTAGGAACTTTCATTAGCATGTTATATTAAAAGTTTACATATATGCTTGAATTCAAGATTCTGCTCTTCCCGTAAGACATTTTTTCTTAAGAAAATACATACTCAATCCAATATAAAAATATTTCATTATTTAAAATTGTGTTTTGGAATGGTGATATGCAAAATATGTTAATATTTACACAAACTACTTGCTGAAGACTATAAATATAGAAATATCATATTTCTTTTAATTGGCTACAACATAGCTACACCTCAAGAATTTTTAAAGAATTGCTACTTTCATTTTTAATTTTTTTTTAAATTTCGAAGATGTATTTATTTGAGAGAGAGAGAGAGAGCACATGTGAGCACTTGTGTGGTGAGGGCCAGAGAGAGGAGAGAAACCTCATGCAGACTTCCTGCTGAGCAAAGAGTCTGACATAAAACTTAATTTTATGATCCTGAGATCATGACCAGAATCAAAATCAAGAGTCAGACATTTAACTGACTAAAATACCCAGGCTCCCCAAGAATTCCTACTCTTATAAGAAAAATTATGTCTGTATTTCTTTGTATATGGTATTATATACACATTCTGAAAGCTTGGTTTCATTAGTACTAAAAAAAATTATAGGGATTGATCCCATAAAAACATCTAAACACTTTACTGTGGAAGGAGATAGAAAAATTTCCAGTAACAATTTCTTTAAGGGTTGATTTAATAATATGCTGGGCAAGAAAGAGTCTTGACTCTCTGAAGAGGTTCAGGAAGTCTCCTCACCTCTGAAGTAGGACCATATCATAGAACAAGGCAGAAATACCTCCCAATTATGATAGACTTGTAAAGGCATTTATTGATTGCTTATAGAAAGAAACTGGAAATCTATTATGCTTATTATTATCACAGTATGATGCTATTCTAGTGGGCAACAAATGGGGCTAACTACCTAAAAAGGTCTGAAATGTTAAGACTGAGTTGGCTTGGGGTCATGGTAATGCACATGTACAACACTGAACAGAGATCTCCTTTATCATTACTTATACTCACTTAGCATTCCATAACCTAAAGGAGAAAAACCCTAAGTACGCATTTCAAGATGTTATTTGGTTCAGTAACTGTTGGTCTAGTCAGCATTTTTGTTTTGTTTTGTTTTTATTCTTTTCTGTTTTTCTTCTATGTTTTGACTACAGTAAATTGGTTGCAATTACTCCATCACTGGTATGCTGGAGACACCTAAATGCCTTTGCACATAGTGTTTCCTTTGCCTTTCAATCACAGTGTTAATAAATATCTATTAACAATGTGTATCTAATAGGTATTTATTATACATTAATTATGTGCTGAAAAATAGGATATATAATGGTGAACTAAAATAAAAAACAAGATTTGTTCATTCAATATGTATTTTTAACATATACTTTGTGCTAGGCATTTTGATAGGAAGTAAAGATACCATGATGAGCCAAACATAAATTACCACTATCACAGTATTGAAGGAAACCTGAATATGTCAGCCCTATATATGTCTCTTTGACATAAAAATTATTTTGAGTTGAAGGTAATTAAGAAAAAGCAAATTCAGAGAGTTTTCTCTGCCATCTATGTCCTTTTCTGCTCCAACCCCAAAATAAATTCTTATTTTCTAGAGATAAACTCTTATCAACCAAGAGATGACAACAGAGGAATCTCAAACAAAACTTACTCCATTAGTTTCCTCTTATATATTTTTCTTACCACAGTTTGCCACTCTTGGAAGCCCAAAACTGCTTTCCTTTGTTTTGTCTTTTCTCTATGAATTTAGTTTTCTTTGTTGAAGATGCTATGTAAGCAAGAGTTCCAAGCCACCACTTTGAGTTACTTTCACTTAAGTTTCTCCCATATGATGTGTGATGCATGTTAATAAACTATTTGTTTTTCTCTTGTTACTCTTTTTATTAGAAAACCACAGCTGAAAACCAATGATGGTTTAGAAATAAAATTTTGTCTTATCCAAATATTCATATTCAAGTGGAAGTTTCAGAAGGTAAACAAGTAAGTGATGTAAAGATTAAGTCCTGTTAGGAGTATCAAAGCAAAAATTGACTGGGAAGAGTTAAATAAGCAAGGAAGATTTTTTTTTTTTCAAGGGTATTACAACCCTTAAAAATTCTCTCACCCTTTGTTTCAGGAAATTTAGTCCAGATTAGTTTTAAATGTTGAAATGAACCAGTGGAAGTACTGGAAGATGTTTGAAAGGAGGCCAATCAGAGGTATGTGTGGGATACATCGAGTTATTACCTGAGTTTGCAGATATTTTTCTTTGTGATTAGGCCATCTGTGTTTGTTAACTGGCCGCCATGGAAATCAGGCTCCTAGCCACCTCATAGAGACTGAGTACTATCTTTCTTGATGGTTACATTTGAAAGGGATGTCTCCTATGTCTGTGAGAAAGATTCCTGGGTTGTAAATTGGCAAGAGGCTTTTTTAAAAGGACTAACATGAATCTCAAAGGGGCACAGAAAGAATTCGCAGTTATAAGCTTTCTAAATAAAATACTTTAAGAGAGATCAGGGGCCTAGAATGAGGAAGAACCCTGTCTAATATTTTTACCTTGACCTAACATTCAGTCAAGGTAAAGTTACTGTGAAGGTCATCTTGGCCAAGAGAAAGCAAGCAGGAGAAAGTAATGGAGAACAGCTAGTTAAGAAAAGATTTTAAAGAGATGAATGAGGAGGAGATACTGAGCAGTGGAAAAGAGGTGCGTATTCTAAAAGTATTCCAGAGAGGGGCCAGTTCCCATTCTCGACACTGTCCTAAAACAGCTGGAAAAATTAAGTAGTTTTTCTAGTTTTCTCTTTTATATCCTGGGACTAGAGGACAGCCCTGATCATAAGTACTTGTCTTTTACTCTAGCTTTTCAGCTCTGTAAGATGGCTCCATATTGAAATGTATCAAAACATGATGCTAAATTTCACCACTGCTATTTAACATAGTCCTGGAAGTCCTATTCCCAGAAATCAGACCACAAAAAGAAATTAAAGGCATCCAGATCAGCAAGGAAGAAGTCAAACTTTCACTATTTGTAGACAACATGATCCTCTATACAGAAAACCCAAAAGATTCCACTAAAAAGTTGCTAGAACTGATATAGGAATTCAGTAAAGTTGCAGGATACAAAATCAATGCACAGAAATCTGTTGCATTTCTATACACCAGTAATGAAGCAGTAAAAAGAAAAATCAAGGAATTGATTCCATTTACAATTGCACCAAAAAAAAACATTAAGATACCTAGGAATAAACCTAACCAAAGAGGTAAAAGATCTGTACTTTAAAAGCTATAAAACACTGATGAAAGAAACTAAAGATGACATTAAAAAACGGAGAAATATTCTATGCTCATGGATTGGAAGAACAAATATTGTTAAAATGTCTATATCACCTAAAGCAACATACACATTCAATGCAATGTCTTTCAAAATAGCACCAGAATTTTTTACAAAGCTAGAACAAAAAATCCTAAAATTTATATGGAACCACAAAATACCACAAACAGCCAAAGCAATCCTGAAAAAGAAAACCAAAGCTGGAAGCATCAAAACTCAGGATTTCAGCTGTATAATATATTACAAAGCTGTAGTAATCAAAACATTATGGTACTGGCACAAAAATAGACACATGAATAGAACAGAATAGAAAATGTGGAAATGGACCCACAACTATAGGGTCAATTAACTTTTGACAAAGCAGGAAAGAATATCCAATGTAAAAAAGACAGTCTTTTCAACAAATGGTGTTGAGAAAAGTGGACAGCAACATGCAGAAGAATGCAACTGGACCACTTTCACACCTAAATCTGAGACTGGAAACGAGTAAAATCCTAGGAGAACATAGGCAGCAATCTCTTTGACATCTAGCAACTTCTTACTAGAATGTCTCCTGAGGTAAGGGAGACAAAAGCGAAAATAAACTATTGGGACTTCAACAAAATAAAAAGCTTCTGTACAGCAAGGGAAAAAAATCAACAAAACTAAAAGGAAACATATGAAATGGGAGAAGATATTTGCAAATTACATATCTGATAAAGGGCTAGTATCCAAAATCTATAAAAAAACTTATCAAACTCAACACCCAAAAAACTAATAATCCAGTTAAAAAATAGGCAGAAGATAAACAGACATTTCCCCAAAGAATACATCCAGATATCCCACAGACACATGAACAGCTCAACATCATTCATCATCAGGGCAATAAAAATTGAAACTAGGATGAGATACCACCTCACACTTGTCAGAATGGCTAGCATTAATAGCACAAGAAACAAGAGGTGTTGAAAGGACACAGAGAAAGGGGAACTCTGTTGCATTGATGGTGGGAATGCAAACTAGTGCAGCCACTCTGGAAAATAGAATGGAAGTTCCTCAAAAAGTTAAAAATAAAACTACCATAGATCCAGAAATTGCACTACTAGGTCTTTACCCAAAGCATACAAAAATACTAATTTGAAGGGATACATACACCCCAATGTTCATTTTTATAGCAGCATTATCAACAATAGTCGAATTATGGAAAGAGCCCAAATGTCCATCAACTGATAAAAAAGAGGTGGGGATATATATATATATATATATATATATATATATATATATATCCATCTGTTATATATATATAATATTATATATAATGAATATTACTCAGCCATCAAAAAGAATGAAATCTTGCCATTTGCAATGAAGCATATGGAGCTAGAAAGTATTATGCCCAGTGAAATAAGTCATTTAGAGAAAGAAAAATATCATGTGATTTCACTCATACGTGGAATTTAAGAAACAAAACAATCAAAAGTGGGTGGGGGCAGGGAGAAAGGCAAACCAAGACACAGACTTACCTATAGAGAACAAACTGATGATTACTGGAGGGGAGGTGGGCAGGCAGTGGGTTAAATAGGTGATAGGGATTGAGGAGTGCACTTGTGATGAGCACTGGGTGTTGTATATAAGTGTTGAATTACTAAATTCTACACCTGAAACTAATATTACACTGTATGTTAACTAATAGAGATTTAAATAAAAACTTAAAGAAAAAAAAAAGCAACAATCCAACCCAACCCAAACCCAACAAAAAAACATGAGGCTATTGGAGAGAACAGGGAAAAGCACTACATACATTTCTTATAGGAAAGAAATGTTCTCCTATGTGTTTCACCCACTGTGTTGTCTTACACAAGGACAGGATGTTAACTATTATGTCTTTAATCATTGTTACTATTTAAGAGTGGTTTAATCTACAATTTCTTTACCTTACATTCAGTACAATTATTTCTGCAAAAATATTAGAATGCAATTCTATACTGCCATTTTTATTTCTTTTACACATTTTCAGTGATTGACAATTATATTTATAATAAATATTGGCCTCTTTAGCCATCTCCTTACAGTAGACTAAAAACTCCAAATCAGAACATGGGTCTCCCTGTGTGAATTGAAAATGTAAACTGAATTATAGAACAAGTTCGACAATAGAATATCATCACTGTTACAGTGATCTATTCCAAACAACTGCTAACAAAATACAACCAAGTAAAGGTTCACTAGGTCCTTTTTTACCAAATAAATAAGATTCATTACCAGTTAATTTGTACATTAATAAGAATGAGATACCTGAGTATTCTCTCAGGTATATGTTAAATATTTCTCATGCAATTGTATTTCCTTAGTATTAAAATGATTTATTTTTTAATATAAAACTATGGAGGGAAAAGTGAATTACAAAATTCAAATGCAGTGAGTTTTATTATTACTTCCTCTCCCTCATAAACACCACACAGTAAATTTTCAAAAAATGGCTTCTAGAACAGCTAGATTTATAAAGCTGAATGCCTTATAAATAACCTGGATAAAGAATGGAAAAATTTTATAAGAAGTAACCATACAAATTAGTTTATATGATAATATTCTAGAATTATTACTCAATTTTAATAATAATAATTTAATGGAAAAATTTATAGTTGCCCCCTTAGTCATATTTACTACAACAAATACATACTTTTATCTTTCAACAAAGTAAAATTTTTAAATTTAAGTTAAATCCTGATTATTCCACTGAAAGTGGATAGTATGAACAGTAACTGACTGAGAAGTCCTTAATTGTTCCAAAAGTATTCGTTTTTTCAAAGAAATTAGATTAATGAAAATGTTATGGTAAAACATAAATTAATAAAGCCTTCTGCAGATGTGAGTTAACTGTTCTTTAAAATATTGATACTAGTATGTGAACAGAAAAAATTCTGATATTACAAAATTCGTTGTTTAAAAAATCTTTAATTACACTATAATTTAAACATACAGAAATAATTTCTTATGAAATGGAACTTGTTCGTCACTAAAAAATGAAGAGCTATAAAACTGATTAATATTAGCCAACATTATTAAAATATTGAGAATGATTTTTACATTTTAGTAATTTGTTAATGTTGACATTTTAAGTAAGTAAATGCATTAACAATTTATTAGAAATAATTGTGTTTATTTATATATAATGTGTTCTCAAATTATTATGCAGCAGTAGTATTCTTATGTAAATTTCGGTTGATATGGTCACTAAGCACAAAGTTTTCTCTCTCTTAAGATTTGCCTATTTCCACCTTGTCAAGGATAAAAATCCCCAATTGCTACACAGTATCACCAGCATAGGGTACAAAATAAAGGCAGTTTGTAGCAAGGAGGAAGCGGTCAATATCTCATTAGTCCTGCTGAACAAGATTTACACTGCAACACATCCTCAAGCTTCAGTCTATAAATTATGTAGAACTGTTACCCCTAATTCGGTGACATATTTGTAGCTGCTATTTAAAAGGTAGGCAGAACAATTCTTTCATGTATGGAATTTAACTAGAGGTCTGGGTTCTAAAAAAGGAAATTTCAATAGGAACATTTTACAGGTATGTTAATGGATGAAAGTAATTTTTATAAAGTCATATTCTATGGTGGATATATAATATCTTTGTAAGTCTTCTTAAGACACAAACCGAATAATGAGATAAGCATTTATTTTATTAAAAAATAATTGATAACTATTTTTTATTACTTCAGATTGTACCCAGACCTTAAGTGTTCATATGTTTTCAGTAGCTGGAATTTCCCCTCCTCTACAAGACTTAAAAATAGTAACATGGCATAAAGCCCATTTTATTGAAATAACAGATACATTAAAAATCAGTAAAGTAATAGTTTCCTAGAGAAAGTACAGGAATTTATTATGTATCTTTTATCATTTAGATAGGAATGATTTCATAGAGATCATCTGGATTAAGAAGCTAGTAGGACCCGACTTTGACTCTTGGTACTTGTATCTTTTAAGGGAAGTGAAAATGGGTACATTATTTAAGCTTTCTGATGTTTAGTTCACTCATCTAAAATTTGGGGTAACAGTAATTTTTATTTACCATAAATTTATGTAAAACTTAACATATATGCATTAGGAACCCTCAAAATGCACCTCTAAATGTATAGGCTACTGCTGTTTGATTTTTATTCTTGGTCCTAACACGCCTTCATCATTACTTATTTGTAATGACATGATAATGTCCAATGTGCATCATTAATTTAATCTTTTTAGTCTCATATTAATCACACCACCATCCTATTCTAACTTTCTCTTAATTTCTTTGATCAAGTGTTTGAGGGCTTTTACTATTTTTCCATTTTTTAAATAAATCTACTTTTTCTTCCCTCTTACTATTTCCCTTCCCCCAAACATATATTCCTGTCAAACTATGTGACTTCATATTTCTTAGATATTTCTGCCTCTGTTCCTTTATGTATGTCATTATTTCCTCATTTTGAATTCCTTTCAGTCACTGCTGTTCTGGCCTATAAAAATTTCTCATCATCTAAGAATCTGTCAAATCCTGCATATAATTGTTACTGACCCTCATCTTTTCTCTTTCTTATATTGTATTATGTGTATAGTATTTACATAGCCCACATAACAAATTGGTTTATGCTGCAATTATGTAAACTTCACATCTACTTTAAAAAAATCTTTTATTTATTCATTCATGAGAAACACACACACACACACAGAGAGAGAGAGAGAGAGAGAGAGAGAGAGCCAGAGACAGGCAGAGGGAGAAGCATGCTCCATGCAGGAAGCCCGATTCAGGACTTGATCCCAGGACTATGGGATCATGCCCTGTGCCAAAGGCAGACACTCAACTGCTGAGCCACTCAGGCATCCCTTACATCTACTTCATTAAATTATAAATGATATGGCCCCCAAACTGGTTTATATATCCTTGTCACCCTAACTTCTAGTGTGTGTGTGTATGTATATCTGTCTAACCTCCTATATATATATATACATATATACATATATATGCATACATATACACACATACATGTATACTAGTGTGTATATATATATACACACACACTAGTATATATATATATATGTATGTATGTATGTATTTGTATATATATACTTTTCTTGTAGAGTATTGAGCTTACCTGAAGCATGTTTTGCTTACAGAAATGAATCAGTTCTCAGATGAAAATCAGATATTTTGATCTGCTCTTCCCCCTCATTAAACATAATTATTAAGTATAGAATGTATATCACAGTATATATGAGCATTGTAGTCAGTTTTCTGTAACATGACTTCCGACAATTTAGAAAGCAATTCGTGAATACAACAGCAATAATCTTGAAACAAGATATTTTAATTATTTTTTGTATCTACAAAAGTTTAAGATGTAACTTTATTGATATATAATTTATTTATTGAGCTATAACTTTACATATACTTGAATACTGAAACACTTTTCTGAAGATATTCTATAAAATGAAGGTGCTGAATGCTTTTGTAAGGCTTTATTATGAAATGATTATAAACTAACCTTGAAGTTAAAAAGTTTGCTTAAGAGTAGTTAAAAAACAAAACAAAAACTTACTAATATTCAGTAAGCCAATGTCACTAAAAAGTTTCAAAATTATATATTGTCTAACCCTTAATTTGGATAAAAAACAGAAAGGAACATGAAAATATATTCAGACTGAAGCCTTTTGTGAAAAGAATCTGACAGCAACATCCTGTACCAGGTGGAGTTTATGCAGGTTCCTCCTGGGCCAGAAGCCAGTAGAGGACTGCGATAATCCAATCCTGCAATAACAAAGGCATGAACGACCATTTCAAGGTCTAATTCAAATAGACATGATTACTAACTTAATAGGGGTTCCTTTATGTGAGAGAAAGACAGAATATCTTCCTTGGAAGACAAAATAGTTTAAAACAAAATAAATCCAGGAAATATAGAAGCAATAATAATATTTTATAATTATCATTTTTACCAATAATTGCAGTAATTAGCTCAATAAAAGAAAAACTTAAAAAATGATATTATAAAAGATATTAAGACAAAAAAAGGAGCTTATTGTAGCTTTGATGATTTCCGTACATATTCTTCCACAGTGTATAGTGAAAATATATCATATACTGTAAGTAACCTGGCTGGCTAAATTATGGAAATCAGGCAAATACAAACTACTACCTGCAGGAGCAGGGCAGAGAGAGAGGGAGAAGCAGACTCCTTGCTGAGCAGGGACCCTGGGATTATGACCTGAGCTGAAGGTAAATGCTTAACCAACTGAGCCACCCAGGCACCCCATGACCATTATTTTCATTGTCTGATTGGAAACTAACTCTACTAGAAATACAAAAAATGTATAAAATAAGCAATATATTAAATTGATTAACAGTTAACAATGAAATAATACTTATAATAAAATGAAAAATTGCATTTTAAAAAGCCAATCTTATAACAGATGTGTAAAGAAGAGAATAAAAGATCCATTTTGCAAATAAGAGAATAAAACAAGGATTGCACATATATGTGGATATGAATAAATGATATGATTAATTAGGGGTTATACATATAGTTGTTTTGTGGTGTTAGCACTGTTGGTACTTAAATAAAATTTGTATATACAGCATTTTTAAACTTTGAATTTCTGTCCAGTTGAGGCTTTAAATTATTTTCACTTCTTGGTTCATTCAAATCCATTTATTTGATCTCATTCTCACTCTATCTTCACATACAGACACACACAGGGCATATAAATATATAACCAGTTTATCATAACTGAAAACTATTAATTTTGTTATTTAACATGTTAAGTTTATCTATAATTCTGTAAATTCACACTAAATAATACTGAGCTGATAGATCTTTCAATGAGTGGCTAGCATTCTAAACCTTATGTTAGTCTGTAGCCTGATGATGCCACACTGGGGCCACGCTGAAGGAATGGAAATGTTTATACCCATAGCTTCAGTGAATCCTGATAATACACATCTGTTGATATTTCACAGAGTCCTAAAGGATGTAGGTGGATTATATTTTGAAAGCAAGATTAGGAGACTGCCAAGAAACAACCAAAAAACTTTTGGCAAATATTTAGTATTGACAAAAGGAGAGAATCTTGTCTTATCTATTGATATTATGAAAAGAAGCAAGATTTCCTGACCCTAGAGACAGTCTCTGGTATAGACATATCAGGGTCCTCTCCCCTAGCTTTCGTCATTAATTTTTGAGCCTCGATAAAGACGTTCAGATTTACTATCAAAAAAAATTTAAAAGAGCACAATTTTTTAGTTTAGGGAGCGTTGTGTTTGAAATACTAAAAAGTAGCACAACACACACACAATAAATTGTCAACAATGATCTACTAACTGCCTTCAGCAGCTAAGCAGCAGAACTTCCTTTTGTAGGAACTTTTACTGGGAACTACTACAAACTTCAGGGCTGTCATCAGGCCCACATACCTAACCTTCAGGCCAGAGTAGAATAATGCTTTCCTTTTCTATCTTTCAAGTATCATGTAAGTACATTGTTTGAATAAAATGCAAACCACAATTTTGCTGACACCACTGTCTGGAAACATGACTCTAGTTTGCCAGCGTGTATGATAACAAACAAACAAAAAAAATCAGGAAGACGTAGATGATCACTGAATCAAAATGCAGTACACAGAATTATTTGGTCATCAGCAATTAGAAAAAAAATATGGCTACGGAAATTGTGACAAAATATAGATACTGGATGTGAGGACCAGAGAAAGATCCAGAACTTTTCTTTGGCAGGGTATATTGGTCAGTGTTTGGAGAGGAAGGGCCTGAGAAGATGAATAGCATCAAAAGTAGACTTATAAGTGTTACTAGAAAGACTTATAACTACTTAAATATTTTCCTAGGACTAACCTTTACTCTTTTGTCACTGAATCAACCATGAAAGAGAGTAAGCACATTCATATGTAACAAGAGTGTGTACATATCTAGAGAATAGTGGCCAGATATATTTACTGAGGTTGAAAAGTAATTAATAATGATTGGGTCATTTTACCATCATAATTTATCAAAAATGTAAAGAAAGTATTGAAATATAGAACCAAAATTATCTTTAAAGATCAACTATTCTAACCACCTCACTTTAAAAATAAAAGCAAAAAACACAGGCTCAGAGAAGTGTCTTGTGACCACACATCTAGTAATTAGAACGATGTGTAACAACTTTGCTCCCTTATTCCTAATATTCTGCTTTCTTTATGATCCATCTTTAGGGCATGTAGTAGACAATCATGTTTCTATCCATTCAGCATGCATTTTCCTGCTTCTAGTAGTATCCCTGCCTTGGGTTTGAGAATATCCATTTTCTCATTGTATATATTCCGTGTTGAAACATTAATCAAGCCATCAGATAACCATCCTCTCCACCAAATTATGTATACTTCAGAAAGCCAAGCTAACTAGATGCTCTATCCCTTAAATTTAATTAGTAGTGAAGTACACAGGTCTGGAAAAAAAATTAGGAATCCATTTCTACAGTGGTATCCTAAAGAGACTATGAATTAAATTCTGCTACCTAACTCATTTCCTATTTAAAAATGGCTATTTTTAAATCTGTGACATAGTTCACATAATTGTGATCTAGAAAAGTGATCTAGCAAAGTGGAGTAAAAGAGTGGGATTCCAATTCATGTTTTAGAATGGGCTTAAGAATGTGTGAAATGCAATTGGAGTAAGGGTACCTTGGAATATTCATGAGACTTGGAAACTTCTAAATTCCCGCTTCCTTCTATATACTCCACAGTTCATGAAGTGTTCCTTACTTGCTAGATAAAACTAAGAAGGCCTTTTAGGGTCCAACACTGTTTATTAACTATGAAATTACCACATGCTTCTGATCTCAGTATGTGTGTAACAGCAATGAGACAGAATTATGTAATCACCAAATGAAAATTGAGCAATTTTAATAGGCAGCTGGAACTACATCATAATCATAGTTACAGTAATGGTCCATATAGCAGACATCTCTAGATATGTATAAATAATTTGTATAAATCCTCTTTCCTCATTGTAAGTCAAAAGTAGCACAGATGTTTTGTGAAAATAGCTCTGATTTGAGACCCTCTATGAGATCATTCCAATTACAAATTTTAGGCTTACTTCATGGACCAAACATACCTATGACAAAAGTCCTTTGTATAAAATTACAAGTGTAATATTTCTAAATATTTTCTTAAATTTGTCAAAAGTGCCCTATGGTCATTAACCTAGGTAACTGTACTTTTTATTTTTTACAGTTTCAGGCATACAACATTTATAATGATTTAACAAATCTATACATTTATTACTTAGTGCTCATCAAAATAATTGTACTCTTGATCCTCTTTATTTTACCCATTCCTACTGACACATCCCCTGTGGTAACCACCAATTTGTTGTCTGTATTTATGCCTTTTGTTTGTCTCTTTTTTCCCACTTGTTTATTTTGGTTTCCACATGAGTGAAATTATATGGTATTGGTCTTTTTCTGCCTTACTTCACTTAGCATATACCCTGTAGATCCATCCATGTTCCAAATGGCAAGATCGTATTCTTTTTTATGGCTGAGTAATATTCCATTATATATACATACTACATCATCTTTATCCATTCATCTATGGATGGACACTTGAGTTGCTTCCATATCTTGGCTACTGCAAATAGCGCTTCAATAAACACAGGGGTACATATATCTTTGTAAGTAAATGTTTTTATTTTCTTTGGCTAAATACTCAGTAGTGGAATTACTATATCATATGGTATTCTTAGTTTTTTGAGGAACTCCCATACTGTTTTCCACAGTGGCTGCACTAATTTGCATTCCCAGTAACAGTGCAGGGGGTTTCTTTTTCTCCACACCCTTTATAACACCTGTCTTTTTGATTCTGGTCATTCTGGCAGGTATAAGGTGGTATCTCATTGTGGTTTTGATTTGCATTCTCCTGATGATTAGACGTTAAGCATCTTTTCATGTGTCTGTTGGCTATTTGTATTTTTCTTTGGAAAAATTCATACTCAGGTATTCTGCCCATTTTTAATCAGATTATTTGTGTTTTCCTGGATTGAGTTGTCAAAGTTAATTGTATATATTAGATATTAATTTCATAACAGATATATCATTTGCAAGTATCTTCTCCTATTCACTAAGTTGTCTTTTTGTTTTGTTGATGGTTTGCTGTGCAAAAGCTTTTATTTAGATTTAGTCCTACCAGTTTAACTTTAGTTTCCTTGCCTGAGGAGATACATCTTAGAAACTTGTTTCTATGGCTGATGTCAAAGAAATTACTAAAAAGAAGAAAGAAGAAGAAAGAAGAAGAAGAAGAAGAAGAAGAAGAAGAAGAAGAAGAAGAAGAGAAAAAGACGATCCCTACCCTACGCCCTCCTCCCCCCGCACCCCGCACGCCGCCCTCCCTACCGACCTCCCCCCTCCCGCCCTCCCTCACCTCCCCCCCTTACTGCCTATTGTTTTCCTTTAGGAGTTTTATGTTCTACATTTAGGTCTTTAATCTATTTTGAGTTTATTTTTGTTTACAATGTAGAAAAATGGTCCAATGTTATTCTTTTGCATGTAGCTGTCCAGTTTTCCAACTACCTTTTGTTGAAGACATTGTCTTTTCCCTGTTGTATATTCTTGCCTCCTTTGTCATAGAGTAATTGATCACACAACCATGGATTTATTTCTGGGCTTTCTATTCTGTTGCATTAACCTATGTGTCTATTATTATGCCAGTATCATATTGTTTTACTTATTGCAGTTTTGCAGCTTATTTTTAAAATGAATTTTGAGGGCAGTCCGGGAGGCTCAGTGGTTTAGCGCCACCTTCAGCCCAGGGCCTGATCCTGGAGACCCGGGATGGAGTCCCACATCCGGCTCCTGCATGGAGCCTGCTTCTCTCTCTGCCTGTGTCTGCCTCTCTCTGTGTCTCTCATGAATAAATAAATAAAATCTTAAAAAATAAATAAATAAAATGAATTTTGATCTCTAGCTTTGTTCTTTTTTTTCAAAATTGTTTTGGGCATCCTGGGGTCTTTTGTGATGAGGCAACTGCACTTTTGAGCAAAGCAAAATACTTAAATCGTCTTAGGGAATATTGGATATTAGTTCTGACCTCACTTGAATCTTTAAGAAAGATGGATACTACTGTATTCTTTGATGCAGAATGAGTATTATAGGGATTAGATGACAGACATAGCTTGGTATCACAAGACATCCTTTATCTATACATTGTTATTTCTTCCATTCTTGGGTACACAGTAGAAAAAGATACACTCAGACCTTAGAATAATTCTAGCATTAAATTGGAGTATCTGTTGTGGGAGTTAAATAGAAGACATTGACTCTCTCACTCTCTCTCATGTATATTCCTGCATAACTACTTGAAACATTCAGAAAGTAAAGATTTTAAAAGCTGAGTAAGTCAGTGACTCCAACTACAGCTGTTGTTTTAGATATAGACTTCTTATAAATTAATATGGCCTCTGTCTCCTAGTGTATGGTTATCAGTTTGGCAGGTGCTTTTATCTGCATGGGAGAAACATACACATATATTAGTAGGGTTTGATCGAATAAGCTGAACCACTTATATAGAAAGAATGGATTTATTATAGATATTAAACTTTATGCATTTGTAAGAGTAGTGGAGAAGTCTCTAAAAGACTTGCCTCTGCATACCATATTGCATTTTAAGTCACCATAGTTAAGCAGGTTGGTAGTCATGATGTTAATGGCAGGGACCATGGAAAACTGGAACCCACAAAGAAAAATAGGAACACAAAAAGTATGGAAGCTTCAAGGGCAAAATAGGATGTCAAAGGAAAAACTAGAACTCATAGATGTCTGGTGAAGTTATGGAACTGGCTCATATTATCTCATGAAAGGCAAGTGTGAAATTTTAAGAATTCATTGAAATAGTTAACATCACACTGATAGGTTGAAATAAACCATGATGAGAATATTTACACCATGAAAATTGGCAAATTCTTCCAATTAGTGATTTTATTTTCTGGAAAACAAACTTGTAAGTATTTACCAGTGCTACGCTGCATTTACCTCTGATCACCTCCAATGTCAATGATGCCTCTGACCCATAAAGCACCCTGCATTGCAGAGCAGCACAACTGCATAGCCCGGAACTCAGAAAAGCTGAAAAAGATAATCCATGTAAGCTACAGTTACAACCTGGGGGATGCCACTGTCAAGGAAATAAGCCAGCAAACATATGTGGTCTGAAAAAAGGTGAATACCTTGCCCTGACCTTCAGAGCATAAAAATAGCTGCTGTTTCACTTCTTCCCCAAATCTAGTTCAATCTTTTCCATATTGTAAACCCTACTTAAGATGTATTCCAGGAAAGGAATTATAGAAAATATAGCTCCAAATTAGCTAAGTTGACAAAGCACAAAACCTCCACATAGTCAGATACAATATATTGTCACTTGTCTGGAACAGCTATAGCTCTTTTCCATTGTCAACTCTGAATCTGCACAATTTTTCAGAATGTGCTAATTATCTATGATTCTAATGATACTGTGTTGATAGAATCTGAAAAGTGTTTGGTATTTAGATTCATGACCAAGGGTCTCAAAAATAATGTGGTTTGAGTTTTATTCCCATTTCATTTCCCTCTGATAGTACAATAAGCTACACATTTGTAGTTTCACTGTGAGTGAAGGACACTTCAACTTTCCAAAAACCATACTTTCAGCTAGGCAATGGAACTTGCTTTAGCCAATAAGATGAAAGCGTCAGTATAAAATAAGTGTGGATATTTGGATTGAGAATTTTTGTGCTTCTGCTATTGAAATGTTGAAGAAAAAAAAAAGAAAAAAAATGAAATGTTGAAGAAATACCCAAGTCATCCACTACCCTATCCCTGAAGCCTGGAATCAAAGCTAGGTGAGCCCAGCTGAGGCCAGCTGAGTTTGTAAAAATTTCAGCAAAGCTGTAGATATATGACTTGAAGGAGAACCACCCTGGATGACTTCGAGAGTTATGGGAAAGAGTATAAAAGAGGGTAAAAGCTTATTATTGGCAGCCAGTGAATTTTCAATAGTTTGTTAAAAGCAATATTTTGATCAGAGTTAACTAACACACCATACCTTGAAGATTGCAGAACCTCTGTGATTCTAAGTCCTTAAATGACTGTGTGGATTAGACCGTCATTACTGACATAAACCTCTCACTCTGATTCTTATGTGTATGATGTATAATGTGTGTAGAATTCTCATATGATCACTCAATGACCATTACCCAATGTTGGAAGATTCTATAAATATGATGATGTATCACTTTTATGCTTTTGTTATAATCCATGGCAAATGAGAATTTGCAGACGTAGTTTTTAAAAGCAGTTGACTTTCAGTTTGGGAGATTATTTTAGGAGGGCTGTACCTAAGAGGTTCTTTCTGATGAAAAAGATTCAAAGACAAAGATTTAAAGCCTATCAGGGATTAGATGTGAGCAATATTCTCTATTGCTGGCTGTTCTAAGAAATATGGGTGGCATTTAGAAGCTAAGAGTGACCTCTGGATGACAACCAGCCAGGAAGTAAGAATTCCAGTTCTTTAGTCACAGGAACTGAATTTGGCCAACAACATAAATGACTTAGAAACAGTACTACATGCTCCAGATAACAACACAAATGGCCAAAAGTTTGATGTCAGCATGGCTACACCCTAAGGAAAGAACCCAGACATGCAGAATCTGGACTTCTGACTTACAGGATGATGAGCATGTGTTGTTTTTAATTCACTGTCATTTTCCTTTATTGCACAGAAGAACCAAATGTAATTTTTAAAAATCAATAGACTTTATATTTTAGAGCACTTTTAGGGTGACAAAAGCATTTTGTATAAAGTACAGAGCATTCCCTCTCTGAACTCCTGCAGTTTCCTATTAACATGTTGTATTAGCATGATATATTTGTTACAACTGATGAACCAATACTGATACCCTATTATTAATCAAAGCCCATAGTTCCATTTATATTTTTGGCTATACTTTCTCCAATACCAAAATGTCTTAATCACTGCAGCTTTTATGAAGACTTGAAGTCAGGTAGTGTCATCCTCTGACTTTCCTTTCTTCTGATTTAAGTGGCCGAGTTTGTGATAATTCCCTACTCGTCAATAGAACAGCTATATAAAGTTAGAAAGGAGTAAACACTGTTATCTTTACAACTGCATATCTGTGTTACTGCAGTAAAATCCATCCTGGACACTTAATATTATATAGAGAAGTTTGGTAATTCTAAAATCATTTTTTTCATAGATGCCTTATAGGAATCTTTGGTTGAAGTTCTAGCTTTAAGTGTTCCCTGTGGAAAGACTGATTACTGATTTGAATAGTGCAAAGATTATAGAAGTATTCATTTTCAAATATTCATGAGTCAGTTATATAAATTGTTTTTCTAGCTATTTGTCCATTTACTTTTAATATTAAAATACTTCAGCATAAAATTTTTCATAATATCCCACAATTGATTTTTCGTGTCCTCACCATCTGTGGTGATATCCATTTCTCATTGCTAATATTGTTAATTTGTACATTCACTCTCATTTTTAAGGTCATTAAATTTTTTAGTATTATTGTTTTTTACAAAGACTTTATTGAGCAAAGTGCTGAGTTAATTGAAATTTGGTCTTTCTATGTTCTTTTTGGTCTTTCTATATTGGATCAATTTTTGTAAATGTTTTATGCATGCATAAAATGAATAGCTATTCTATCATTACTGGATGCATTTTTCTATATATGTGTGTTAGGTCAATTCATAACTTGTGTTGTACAATTCTTTATATCCTAATTATTTTTTTCTTCTGTCAATTACCAGCAGAGATTAATTAAAATCTCCCAATATGATTGGGGATTTGTCTATTCCTTTTTATAGTTTTTTCTTTCCTCTACTTTGTGCTCCTCCCTCTCTGTCTTTTTCTCATTCTCTATTTCATATAATTTCTTTTTGTATTACAATTATTGTATATTTACACATACTATTTTTTGTTTCAAAATTCTGTATCTTTATAATTTCTGCCATGTTGTATCTAAAAATGCATTTTTGTTTTTTATTGGTTAAGTAATTTTCCTGTTAACTTTATACAATTAGATAAAATATTGACTTGCCAAGGGAGTAACATCTATATTTTTACTTTTCTGTTTGTTCTGCCTATGTATCTTTCCTTTACATTCATTTTTTTTCTTTTAGAATTATTTAATCATTTCATTTCTTACCATATTCCACATAGAAAAGACAATTCATTTTATTTTTAATCATTTAATTATAACTCAAGAAGTTACAACATGCATAGTTAGCTTATCAAAGTATAAACTTAATCAACACTTTTTAGTTTCTTTCAGATCGATCAGATTAGCTATATCTACTTCTATTCTACATTGTATTGTTGCTACCTATACTGTCTCATCCTTTTTAATGCCACTAGACATTATAATTTCTTCTTTACACAGTCAATATTAATTTACAATTATCTACATATTTATCATATTGCATTAATTCCTTCTCATGTTTTCATCTAGAATTATTGTTGCTAACATATATTTTACATTAATTTACTTTAGTAAGTGTTTGCTATTTTCAAACCCTACTCTTGTTTACCCAAATTCATTGTATTTAGGTGTGTAAAATATTTTTTAGATGGTTATCAACCTCTAAATATCAGTTGTTTCCTTTTAGCATTATTGAAGGTATGTCACTATTTATTGACTTCCAATGTGATTTATATTTACTCCATGTCCTTCAACATTTTCTCCATCTTTTTTATTTATCTTTCTTGTTATTCTCTCTTGGATAATACTCCTGATCTGTTTTCCAGTTCACTAATCGTTTCCTTAATTGTGTCAAATGGGCTGTTAAAACTGTCTTCTTTCTTTTTTTTATTAAGATTTTATTTATTTATTCATGGGAGACACAGGGAGAGAGAGGCAGAGACACAGGCAGAGGGAGAAGCAGGATCCATGCAGGAGCCAGACATGGGACTCAATCCCCGGTCTCCAGGATCAGGCCCTGGGCTGAAGGCGGCGCTAAACCGCTGAGCCACCAGGGCTGCCCTGTTAAAACTGTCTTATGAGTGTTTAATTTGATTCTTTTAAGTTTTCATTGCTATATTTCCTAAATGTCACTGGACTCTATGCATATCTTTAATTTTGATTTTAGTTTATCACATTTAGTAAATGTAGTTTTTCATGTTTGTGTCCAATAATTCCCATCTCCTAATACACTCTATTAGTGCACTAATATAATACACTACATATCTCTGGTCTCTCTTCCCTCTACTAGTTCTCTCCCATTGTTCTATTTTCTTCCCCTTACCCTGTGTTTGCTATGTTTTACATATTTTTGTGATTATGTTTGAGATACCTTTGAGGAGTGGGATAAAGATACTGTCTTCAAGAGACTATTTGTATATACTTCTGGTAGACTCAAATCAATACATATTTAGTCTATAATTTATAGCTTGAAGTTTATGGGACATGAGTGGTGCATACTTGAGCTGCAAATCAATGCAAATGCCAAAAGTATTTGATGCTTCTCAGAAACAATTTTCCTTCTTCCTTTCCTATACAGTAACAAAGAATCTAAGTATGAGAAGTTTCCAGCTGTAAAAGAGCTAAGCCATATGGGATATTCTCACTATAGATATCTTTGCCTTTGCTTAAATAGGTACTGCACAATTTTCTAGAAACAGTCCCTAGCACGAGGCTTCCAATATGTTAGAATGGTCAATTATTTACCTTTCATATGATAAGCAATTATTTTACAATTTTACTTTCTTTCTCTCATCCTAATTCTTTTCCCATTATTATAATCTGGATATTCATTGAAGATCTCTATGATATATAGCATTGCTTCTGAAAAATAATTCACATCACAATAGAGAGCTATTATCCATGAAATACACCTTTTCTAACATTTACCTTATTAGTAGAAGCAATTTGTTTTTACTTTAGAATGTTGGTATGGTATTTGAAAATCAAATAATAGCATGATATATTTGTGTGACAACACATTATAGTCCTAATACTTTCCAGAAGAATGTAAATATGCTAAAAATTAGTAACTTATATATGATCTTGTTCCTCCCACGTCAAGGAACATGTACACACATTGCTGGGAACAAAGATATAAAGTTAGGAGAAGAGTCTATTATTATTATTCCTAAATACATTCTCTAAGTATTTCCCTTCTTATCAGGATATCATGGACTATGGTGGTATTGATGTTCTAATATTAAAACAAGGAATACATTTTACCAGAGATTGCTTTTGAGATAGCAGTTTGGCCATCCTCAAGTCTTCATGACACAAGGGTTAAGACAAAAACAACCACCACACAACAGAAATGCTGTGATGATTAGAATAACTGGCTCAAACTTGCACATGAAAGTAAGGATACTACCATATAGTGAATACCACCTACAGGAGTATTGATGAACTCTGAAGAGGCCTACCAGTTACCTTCTTATATTTTAATGTAGTTAGAATGACTTTAGTTATTTCAGGATGGCAGAATTAATCCTGAGACCTCCAAGAGGCTTTTTTAAATTTATGTGCCTGGTGTCTTCATGCCCATGAGTTATGGGTTTAGCTCAGCGGGGTCTGATGTTCATATAGACTCTCACATAGATGTAAACATAGACTCTCTAACATGACAGCTTCTGCTTCATTGGGATGATGCTTACCTCAGTTTTATAGCAAATAAAATGGAAACTATACAATGTTTTATGATCTAGCCTTAAAAGTCACATAGCATCACCTCTACATGTTAAGAATTTCTTTATCTCGATCAGGTAAGAATGTATAAGAGACTCAGATTTTATTCTTCACATACAATCTCTATCAATCTGAAAACCAACAAACGAAACAATTTAGGTTCCTCCTTGTAATCAACATATAATGAAAGAAAGACATTGTTTAATTACAACAGCCAACCCTACTGAAAATAGAAAGAGGGAAGGCATATAGAAGTCACCAGTCCTAGCAAATCTGCTATCAAATCAAGCAGATATGTCCAGTTTCTTGCCTAGGCTCCAGGACTGCTTCTTGGGAATGAATATCTGTGTTTTTTGGTTCTATCTTCTGCTTTTTTGGTTCTACCTTCTTAGTCATTCTTCCTTTTCCGTAAAAAACAAGCCAATGTCGGTAGCTGAATAATTCTCTCAGCTTCCTTTTTGCCTATTTAAGTTTGAGAATCCAATGGAATATTTTCACATTGTTATCGTGCCTATCATCCAAGTTGTCATAATTTCTAAAAATTTAGTTTCTTATGAAACTGTTTGTAATTCAATCTATTTAACAAAAGCCATACCCACAAATCTCAAAATTAACTCTTCTTTACCTTAACTCAGAGTTTGCCAAGAGATTACAACTCTAAGATTTTTAAAAATTCTACTCTTTAAGAGACAGTAACTATGAAACATCTTTAAGAACATTTTTTTTTTCTACTTGAAACATTCTAGGAGACACCAGCTTAAATCTTTTTCACTATAATGGTGTTTTGAAAATTCTAGCATATTCTACATTGAATAGCTAAAGTTTTCTTAAGAAAGATGAACAAAGCTAGAGGAACATGATTTCTGATTTCAACTATATTACGAATCTATAGTTATCAAAATAGTAATGTACTGGCATAAAGACAGACACATAGATCACTGGAACAGAATAGAGAGTACAGGAATAAACTCACACATATATGGGTCAATTAATTTATGACAAAGGAGCCTAGAATATATAATAGGGAAAGGGCAGTCTTACCAATAAATGGTATTGGGAAAACTGGATCTGGATAACCACATACAAAAAAAAAATGAAACTAGACCACCATATTATACCATATACAAAAATTAACTCAAAATGGATTAAAGATTTGAATGTAAGACCTTAAAACTCCTAAAAGGAAACATAGGCAGTAAGCTTCTTGATGTTGGTCTTGGAAATGTTTTTTTTTTTGTCTTGTTTTTTTTGTTTTTGTTTTTGTTTTTGTTTTTTGCATTTGGCACCAAAAGCAAAGGCCACAAAAGCAAAATAAAAGAGTGAGACTATATCAAAGTAACAAGCTTCTACACAATAAAGGAAACCAACAACAAAATAAAAGGAAATCTACTAACTGGAAGAAAGAAAATATTTGCAAAACATGTATCTGATAAGGGGTTAATATCCAAATATATAAAGAACTCATAAAACTCAATAGCAAAACAAACAATCTGATTAACAAATGCGCAGAGGATCTGAACATTTTTCCAAAGAAGATCTACAGATGGTCAATAGGTACATGGCAGATGCTCATCATCCTTAATCATCAGGGAAATGCAAATTAAAACCACAATGACATATAACCTCATACCTGTTAGAATGGCTATTAACAACATCAACAACAAAAAAAAGAAAAACTAGTGTTGATGGGATGTGAAGTAAAGGGAGAATCCTTGTGTACTATTGGTGGGAATGTAAATTGGTACAGTCATTATGGGAAACAGTATGGAGGGTCCTCAAAAATTAAAAATAGAAGTATCACATGATCCAGCAATTCCTCTTCAGGGTACTATCCAAGGGAAGTGAGGAAGTGAGGACACTAGCTCCAAAAGATACATATGCTCTCATGTTAGTCAAGGCACAGAAGTAATATAAGTGTCCACTGATGAATAAATAGATAAAAAGGTTATGGTGTGTGTATATATATATATATATATATACACACACACTAGAGTATTATTCAGACACAAAAAGAAGGAAATCTTGCAACTTGTCACAACATGGGTGTACCTGGAGGCTATTATGCGAAGGGAAGTAAGTTAGACAAAGAAAGATGAATATCACATCACTTATATGTAGAATCTAAGAAGAGGTGGGAGGTGGATGGTGGGCAAAATGGATAAAGGTGGTCAAAACACACAAATTTCCAAATATAAAATAAATAAGTCTTAGGAATGTAATATACAGTATGGTGAATACAGATAATAATACTGCATTGGATGTTTGAAAGTTGTGCAGAGAGCAGATTTTAAAGTTCTCATTGTAAGAAAAAAACTATTTGTGTAGTGATGGATGTTAACTAGACTTATGATGGTGATCATCTTGCAATATATACAAATACAAATATTGAATAATATTGTTGTATACCTGAAACTAATACAATGTTATATGTCAATTATGTCTGAATTAAAAACAAATCCCCAAAAAACTCTACCATATTATGCCTGCCACATGGTTACAAGCCAAAGTCATATATTTTAGATTTTTAATTATGGAACATCTTATATCCAAGTAACAAATTTAGTTCCAAGTTACTATTTCTGTATAACAAACAACTCCAACCTTAGTGGTGTAAAACAGAAAACATTTTATTATCATTTTGGATTCTGTGAGTTTTTTTTTTTCTTTTTTTTCTTTTTTTTTTTCTTTTTTTTTATTGGTGTTCAATTTACTAACATACAGAATAACCCCCAGTGCCCGTCACCCATTCACTCCCACCCCCCTCCCTCCTCCCCTTCCACCACCCCTAGTTCGTTTCCCAGAGTTAGCAGTCTTTACGTTCTGTCTCCCTTTCTGATATTTCCCACATATTTCTTCCCCCTTCCCTTATATTCCCTTTCACTATTATTTATATTCCCCAAATGAATGAGAACATATAATGTTTGTCCTTCTCCGACTGGCTTACTTCACTCAGCATAATACCCTCCAGTTCCATCCACGTTGAAGCAAATGGTGGGTATTTGTCATTTCTAATAGCTGAGTAATATTCTGTGAGTTGAGGACTTAGGACACAGAGAAAATGTCTTGGCTCTGCTTCATGTCTTTTTTTTTTTTTTTTTTTTTTTTTTTTTTATTGGTGTTCAATTTACCAACATACAGAATAACCCCCAGTGCCCGTCACCCAATCTCTCCCACCCCCCGCCCTCCTCTCCTTCTACCACCCCTAGTTCATTTCCCAGAGTTAGCAGTCTTTACGTTATGTCTCCCTTTCTGATATTTCCCACACATTTCTTCTCCCTTCCCTTATATTCCCTTTCACTATTATTTATATTCCCCACATGAATGAGAACATGTCTTAAAACTAAGCTAAGAAGGCCTATGTGGAATGGCTGGTGATAACTTGTTTTGTATAGGAGTTGGTGAATTGGTCCTCGAATATCCATTTCCAAGATAGTTCTTTATTGTTATGTTTGGAACTTTTACAGTTTTGGACAGAAAGCTGAAATTAGCTGGGATTACTGACAGAGTTTACATATAATATTTTCAGAATGGCAGCAGTAGAATAGTTGAACATCTTTCCTAATGGCTCAAAGTCTGGCAAACAATGTAGAACCTGCATGATCTTTTAGACTTCAAAGTCACTTCTGCAGTTTGCTGTGAGTCAAAGCAGTAGCAAACTCATGTTTAGGAGTGTTTAAAAAAAATAGTGGTCAAGTTTTAAAAGTACCATGTTGGAAGTTTTATTTTTACATATGAAGTACAGTGGTTCTGTTTCTCTAGAGAACTCTATTACAAATTTTGGTATTGAGAGTGGTTCTACAGGCACTGAATTTTTAGGATGAGTTTCCTGAATTGGTTTTAAGGTTTCTGAAATTGGCTAATGTGATTAGATTTAAAGACAACAGTGATTATTTTTAGTAGTAAAGAGAGCACTAGCAATCCACTCTATGAACTAGTCACAGAGATATGCAATACTCCCAATCCACCACTTAAAAGAAGCAAGGATGAACTCAGGAATATGAATTCCCAGCTCAAGTAGCATAAAAAATGACCTGAAGGCTTCTATTTATGCCCTGAGGGAGTCCCTCATCTCCTAAAACTGCAAGACTGAGATTTCTGACAATTAAATAGAAAATCTCATCCTGTGATTGGGTGAATTATAATGTAAGTTTGAAATCTCAGCTTGGCAGGGGTGTTTACTTTTTTTTGGGGGGGGTTACTTTTAAAGTGAGGATACTGATTGGGAAATAAATGGTATCTTGTAAACCAAGATGGTGACATATCGGAGGACATGGACGAAGCTGTACACATTAAGTCCCTAAATTCTGATGAGATTTCTTTGTCAATGGAAGAGGCCGTTAGATTTCTAGCAGTATTAGTCTTTCCAACTCCATGCACATCATCTGAGGAAACTCCCATAGCCTCCCCTGAGGCAGTAGCCATGCAAGACAAAGCTGATTCGTCCCAGGTTCCACCTCCAGCATTATTCTTTCCTCTTAGACCAATAAGGAGATGCAAATCCCACCAGGCCCCGAAAGGTGAGGTACAAAGTGTGATCCATGTGCAGATATATCACACTACAAAAGAATTATCTGAATTTCTAATTTATACAGAGAAATCTAAGAAACAAGTGTGGGAATGGATATTAAATGTACCAGACAACAGTGAAAGCCAGATAAAATTAAAACATACCAAATTTATGAATATGGACTCACTAAATAGAAATCCTGTATTTAATGCTGCAGCTCTAGGAGTCAGAAACCATTGTCATAGTTTGGTTAGTTGGTTGGTTGTTTGCCTGAAACATAGGCTAAAATGTGGCCTACAGTGAGAAAACTGGAAATGCCGAACCTGCCTTCATTTATTGTAGAAGAAGGGATTCAAAGCCTTACTGAGATTGGGATGTTAGAATGGATTTTTCACTTAAAATCTTCTCACTCACATTGGGAGGGCCCAGAAAATATAGTTTCCATCAATACTATGAGAAATAAATTTGTTTTGGAAGCCCCAGCATTTTTGATGGTCTTTGTGATTGCTTTTTTCTATAAGACAGACCTTCCAGTAAGAACCATAGCCACTCAACTGAGAAATTTAAGTGCAATGGGAGTAATTCTATCCCTGGGTGGTGGGGGCTAATGGCAGCATTCAACCACCAAAGGAAAGTTGAGACTGGTTACCTTAATAAACAGGAGAGTCAAAATAGTCAGAAAAGTCTCACTTATGTAGACCTATGGCATTCCCTAATTGATCTTGGTGGTCCTAGAAGTGAAATAAGTATGAAACCAATTAAGTTCTTAATTTGTATAAACAAAAAATTTCTAGGTCAAGTGAACAAAAGTCTAGCTTGAATCAAAAAAGAAAGTCATGATCCCTTGATCAATTCCCAGACTTGACCCAGTTTACAGAACCAGAACCCCTTAAGTGAAAGAGAAGATGGGTCCCCTTGAGGAATGACCCCAATACACTGCCAAACATTTAGAGTGTTAGTCTTTCTCCAGGTCTTTCCCAAAGGGATCTTCAATATTTTACTATGGTAATTGTGCACTGGGAAAAAGGAAATTATCAGACTCCTTGGGGACTACTTGACTCCTTGGGGACTACCCTGGTTCTGAACTGACTCTAATTCTGGAAGACCAAAACATCACTATGGTTCACCAGTCAGAGTAGGTGCTTGAGGAGATCAGACAATCAATGTAGTTTTAGCTCAGGTTCATTTCACAGTGGCCCAGTAAGGCCTCAAACCCATCCTATTGTTATTTCCTCAGTTCCTAAATGCATTATCAAAAAAGATACACTCTGTACCTAGCAGAAGGCCCACATGTGTTCCCTAACCCATGGAGTGAGAAAGAGTAGTTCTATTGGCTTCCATTTAACCTATCTAGGAAAATGGTAAATCAGAAGTAATACCACATTTATGGAAGGGACTGCAGAAATTAGTGCCACTATCAAGGCCTTGAGGGATTCAGGGGTGGTGATTCCCACCACTTTCCCATTCAACTGGCCTGTGCAGAAGACAAATGGATCTAGAAGAATGAGAGTAGATTATCCTAAATTTGACCAGGTGATAACTCCAATTGCAACTGGTGTATCAGAAGTATTTTTATTGTTGGAGCAAATTAACACATTCCTTGGTATCTAATATTCAACTACTGGTCTAAATAAATGCCTTTTTTTTTTTTTTTCTATTTCACTGTCAATAAAACCAACCAGAAATAGTTTGCATTCACTTGGCAAAGGCAATAATCCACCTTCACTATTCTACATCAAGAGTATATAAACTCTCTAGCCCTATGTCATAATTTAGTTCACAGGAATCTTGATAACTTTTTATTTCTTCAAATACAATGGTCCATAACATTGACTGCATTATGGTCCATTACACTGACTGCATTGTGCTGACTGAATCTATTGAGCAAGAAGTAGCAACTTATTCACTAAATACTGGTAGTAGTACTTATTGGAAAGATATTTTACGCCAGAGGTGGGAAGTGAGCCTAACAAAATTCACAGGTCCCCACCTTAAAGAAATTTCTAGAGGTCTACTGGTATGGAGCAGGTCAAGATATCCCTTCTAAGGTGAAAGATAATTTGTTTCTTCTGGCACCTCCTACAACCTAAAACAAAAGCCAAAACCAAACCAAACCAAAACAAAACAAAACAACCACAGTTCCTGATAGGCCTCTATCAATTTTGAAGGCAACATATTCATTGGTTGTGTTACTCTAGACCTCTTTACTGAAAGATATAAAAAGCTGTTAGTTTTAAGTGATGCCCAGAACAAGAGATGGTGCAACAGGTCCAAGCGTTGAACAAACTGCTCTGTATTTTGGGCCATATGATCCATGAGATCCAATACTGCTTGAATTGTTAGTGGCAAATAGGAATGGTATTTGGAATCTTTTGCTGGCCTCTGCAGGTGAATTGCAGAGCAGGTCCCTAGGATTTTAAAACAAAACCATGGCATCCTTTGCAAATAACTCTCCTTTTAGAAAGGGGTCTTGACCAGTTACTGGGTCTTAGTAGAAATTGATCACTTACCCTAAGCCATAAATTTGGGTGTGCTCCATCATTAAATGGAGATGGAAATATATGTGATCAGGAATGAGTACAAGTAAGTTACACGAGTCAGTTACATGAACAAGTGGTACAAATGCACACTATCCCTCCTTTTGCTACACTGCTTTCTGTCCCTAACTGCACATATGTCCACATAAGGAATTTCCTATGATCAGTTGACAGAGTAAGAGAACACTCAGATCTGGTTTATAGACGGTTCTATACCACTTACAGGCACCACCTGAAGTGAACAACTGAAGTTCTACAGTCCCTTTCTGGGACACTCCTGAAGGACAGTTGTGAAGGGAAATACTATAATGGCAGAACTTTGAGAAGTGTGCCTGTTTACTTTGCTTAAGAAAATAAATGGCCAAATGTGCAAGTATACACTGATTCATGGGCTATGACCTATGTTGACTAGATGGTCAGGAACTTGGAAACATGATTAGAAAATTGGTGGCAAAGATCTGGGGAAGAAGTATGTGGACTGACTTTTCTGAATAGGTAAGATATATGAAGATATTTGTGCCCCTGTGAATACTCATCAAAGAATAACCTTAGCAGAGGTGGATTTTAATACTCAGATTAATAAGATGACCCATTTTGTGAATACTAGTTAGCCTTTTTCTCCAGTCATCCCAATCATTATCTGGCATGCTCATAAAAAACATGACCATGGCAGCAAGGATGAAGGTTATGTATGGGCTCAGCAAAATGTTCTTTCCCTTACCAAGGCCAATCTGCCTATAGCTACCCCTGAGTTCCAACTGGCCAAGAGCATAGACTAACACTCAGTCCCTGATATGGCATTATTCCCCAGAATGATGCTACCTGGTGGCAAGTTGATTACTTTGGACCACTTCCATCATAGAAAAGACAGACTTTTTTCCTACTGAAATATACTTTCTGGATATAGATTTGTTTCCTTACACACAGTGCTGCTGCCAAAATTAACATCCTGTCCATGTACTTACAGAATGTTTTATCCACTGTCAAGTTATTCCACATAGTATGGTTTCTTTTTTCTTTTTTTCATAGTATGGTTTCTGATCACAGAATTCACTTCACAGGGAAAAAAAAAAACAAAAAACAAAAAACAAAACTTGCCGCAGCAGTGGGTGCATGCTCATGGAATCCACTGTTCTTACCATTACTGTTCATGATCCTCAAGCTGCTGGTTTTATAGAATGACCTGAAGATTCAGTTATAGCACCAACTGGGTGGCATTATCTCACAGGGTTGGAGCAAGGTTCTCCGTAGGCTATATATGCTTCAAATAAGCATCTAATACACTGTGCGGTTTGTCTCATAGCCAGAATTCATGGGTCCAGGAATAAAAGGATGGGTATGGGACTTGCTCCATTTATTATTACTATTTTTGTGTCCTGCTCCCATGAACTTATCCTCTTCTGGCCCTGAGATCTTAGTTCCAAATAAAGGAATGCTTCCACCAGGAGACCTAACAATGATTATACTGAACTGGAATTTAAGACTGCTGCCCAGGCACTTTAGACTTCTGTGTTTCTTGACTAAGTAAAGAAGGTAGCTACTGTGCTAGTCAAGATGATTGATCTTGTCTATCAAAGAAGAAATGGACCTGCTACCACACAATGGAGTTATGGAAAAGTACGTCTGGAAGGCAGGAGATCCCTTGGGGTGTTTCTCAGTGTTACTTTGCCCTGTGATTATGGTCAATAGAAAATTACAACAACCCAAACTAGGCAGGACTACTAAGGGCTCAGCTATTTGTAAAATGAAGTGTTAGGTCAATAGCCCCAGGTAAAGAATTAGCTTAGCCCCAGGTAAAGAATAGCCCCAGGTAAAGAATTAGCTGTGGCCAGCTAATGTGTTTGCTGAAGGCAAAAAACAACCAACCAGGAAGAAACAAAAACAAACAAAACCAAACCAGAATGTGTAATGAAAAAAGGTAGTTATAATTACCAATTAAAACCACCTGACCAGTTATAGCAATGAGGACTGTAACTGCCATGACCATTCCTCATTATTTTATAAGTTTGTGTGTGAACCTGACTGAATGGCAAAATCCCCAAGTATCTGATTACTGATTAAAGATTACTTCTGGGTGTGTCTGTGAGGGTATTTCTGGACGCATTTGAATCAGTAGACTGAGTAAAGAGGATTGCCCTCCCTAACTGTGGGTGGGCAATATCCAATCCAGTGAGGACATGAATAGAACAAAAAGGTGGAGAAAGAAAGGATTCACTTTCTATACCTGCCTGAATGCTTGAGCTGGAACATTGATATTCTCCCTTCAGTGCCCCTGTTTTTCAGATCTGCAGGCTCAGACAAGAATCAACACCACCAATTTTCTGGTTCTTAGGACTTTGCACTACACTTCCAGTTTTCCTGGGACTCCAGATTGTACATGGTAGATTACAGAAACTATCCATAATCACATGAGCCAACACCTTATAATAAATCAGTCTCTCTCCTCATCTACTATTCCAACTGGTTCTGTCCTTTTTTTTATGAGAATCTTGATTAATCCTCTAAGGAATATTAAGTGTAAGGACTGTAGACTAAGTTGGTTTCCTCAGGATAGCTACAAATATGTGGCAGAGCCAGGGTATGATGCTACTTATTCTATCTTTTTGTTTCTCTGTTATTTTCAGAATAGGAGGAATGAAAAATGATGGGTTATGGCTCAAATCAGTTCATTTCATGTTATGAAATGAATTTCATGTTAAGGTGACTGAATTCACTATGAGAGGGAGAAAAAATGGTGAGAAAGCCTGAGGTAAACTTCTATCCATTATGTTCTGAGTTTTTTTTTTTGTTTTGTTTTGTTTTGTTTTGTTTTTGTTTTTGTTTTTTTTTTTTTTTGGATATAGCTAAAGCATTTTAAAAAGTACTGTCTTTCTCTTGGCATACTGGATTATATTTTGCTTGGTAAGTCTTTCTACGCATGTATTCCACTCTACAAATAAATTTTATAATTCTCAAGGACAAAGTAACTGTTTTTTTGTTTATATTGCATTCTAACATTGTCCACATGAGTTCATAAATGCTATTAATTCCATTAAGAAATTGTATAAAATGTAAAATTATTTCAAAACAATTTACCTACTATTTATGTCTATTGCTATGTGCATGCATTTGTTTAAATACAAAAACCTTCAAACCACATTACTGAAAGACTTTGCATTTACATTAAATGTTCAAAATTACATATTTAATTGAACCTTGGATATAAAGTCAGCAAATGTAGTTTCTCCGTTATCACCAATACTAAATAGACATTCCATAATAATTGGGACAAAACAGAATGCCCATTTAATATTTTTTTTAATTTTTATTTATTTATGAGAGTCACAGAGAGAGAGAGAGAGAGGCAGAGACATAGGCAGAGGGAGAAGCAGGCTCCATGCACCGGGAGCCCGACGTGGGATTCGATCCTGGGTCTCCAGGATCGCGCCCTGGGCCAAAGGCAAGCGCCAAACCACTGCGCCACCCAGGGATCCCCCATTTAATATTTTAAAGACATTTGTTCTCCTTAAAATAATTATCTATGTCTTACATTTGTATTAATTAGCATTGTCTTTTTTTTAAGATTTTATTTACTTATTTGACAGAGAGAGAGAGCACAAGCAGGGAGAATGGCAGGCAGTGGGAGAGAGAGAAGCAGCCTCCCTGCCAAGCAAGGAGCCCAATGTGGGATTCAATCTCAAGATTCTGGGATCATGACCTGAGCAGAAGGCAGATGCTTAACCAATTGAGCCGCCCAGGTACCCTAGAACTATCTAGAAACATAAAACAATCCTCCATATTGCTTACCTTTTTATTTAAAGTTATCTGAGTCACAAACTATAGAGTAAATATATACAATTTTATGATTTATAAAACATTCCTTTCCATTTATTTATTGAGTAAAATCAGTGAATTGGGTGAAGTTTCATTAAAGACTGTGGAAAAACAATGCTCATTTCAGCAGTATACAGTTTGCCTCAGTTAATACAACACATAGAATGTGATATGTAACAGATGGTGGTATAAAAGCAAAGTAGTGTTTCCCTTTTGGTACTTTTATATTTATATGTCTGTTTATTGGGGGGGGGGGAGAAAACAGCTAATCTGCTATTTTTTTTTAAGGAGAAATGGAGTTTTAAGAGAAAATTTCTAAAGACAGGATTGCTATTTTGCATGTTATATTGAAGCTACTACAAAAACTATATAAATAAAAATAAAATTTCTTAAATTCACAGTCTGTAGAGTGAAAGAAATGGCAGGGACATTTGTAAAATTTTGACTGTGTTTGCAAAACCATGCTTAAAAACCACACTTCTTCACTCTTTCCACTAAAGCTTGGTATATAATGAATTAACTGATCTGCCTTTATTTTTAACACTGAACAGTATTATGTCAAATTAACTCTTTGTGTATATATGTAAAAGAGGCTCCTTAACCCTAAAACAAATGAACTCAAATACACAAAAATACCACTGATTATCTTGTGTACCAATCTAATACACTTATATTTAAATTTTTTCTTATGTGATTTCACAATAGTTTAATTTTATTTTTTTTTAGGTAAAGAAATTGAAATTTAAAAAGTAATTTATCTAAATTTACAGAGCAGGTATGTGGTAGTCCTAGGGTTATGCTTTGCCATATAGTTTTCAAAATTATGCCATAAAGTCTAAGTTGCAGAAGTCAACTTTGCATCTACATTTTGGGATCTTATTATTTTTTGTGAGAATTCAGAATGAATTAACTACCCAAGCATGAACAGATGTAGATTCATTATGACATTAATAAAATTTGGACTTCAGGATCTCTTTATACTCCCTTACATAAAACCTTCTAAACTTTTCTAGATGACCCACCAGATTTTAATTCTATTATCCTTCAGAACTCCTGCTTGTAGGTTCTTCATGTTATCATATGGAGATATAAGAATCTACAGTGCTTTACACTGTCCTTGTGCTTTAAAGAATATGTGGCCATCTTGGGGAAATAAAAAAAAGAGACCAATGTGGTAATAACTATGGATTCTCTCCCTCAGAATATTACACTTTGAATTCCTTTTCAAGTGGTTCTAAGACTTTAGCTTTATAGATCTCTTCCAAATTCTGACCTTGAGCGTAAGAGACTTGAGAGTCAGGATATGTTAATCATCATTTTTACTCTGAGTACAGAGAACAGCATTCACCAATAAATATCCTGGTAAGTTGAATTATCCCTCTTATTATGGATGTATTTTCTTCAGACAATAATAAAAAAGTTAGAAGGTTCTACAGCTTTATACGTGAATGAGAACTCCCCGGGGGTGGCGGGGGGGGGTGGGAAGTAGTTATTTCCAGCACTAATCACCTGAGAATGAAAGCTGTGCATCTTCTCCGATATTGGATAGGGGATCAATATGGGTGGGCTTTAGACAAGAAAGGAAGAAATACTCTGCTAATCTTGATCATAAAATGAGTTTCAAATTGAATATATTCTACTTTATAGAAGCTAACTAGGAATAAGAAACCTGAGACCTGAAGAGTAAGTAGGTTACAACCTGGAGGTGTCATTAATAAATTAAATTACATGGTGTCATGTTATTATCTGTATAAATTTCTACTGATATATATATATATATATATATATTTAAAATATAGTTTCTAGGTTTTATTGTACTATACAATAGTATACATTCCCCCCTATTTCTTTGCTTACTAATGCAAAACTTTTACTACCAACAAACATGCACAAACCTATAATATGCACATACACACTTTTTTTTTTCATTTTTGCACTAGGCTTTTTATCTATTGGGATCTTTATGCCTTCTAATTTGAGATTTTAGCATTATTAGAGTTATAGTACAATAGCAATACAAATCTGATTAGGTTTGTAAATTCAAAGAGCAAAAAATTTGTAATGGAAAAAATCTCAAATATATTACTTTTTAAAATCCCTAGTTCATCAACTTTTTAAAAAGATAATTCAGAGAAGGACCCAGTCAACCATGCAAAAATTTATGAGTGCAGGGCAGGGAGAGTCAGAAGAATTAAAGCCCTAGTAGGAAATCGAATACCATATATACAAAAGGGTTCTTATATTTTAAGGATCTAAAACATGTTGAATTACTTTGGTGAGGTTGACAGGAACAACAGTGTCTGAAACCAGAATTATATCACTAAATATATTAAAACATAAGGCATTATGTGACAAAGCAATGGTAATTCTTATAGTACTATTTAAAAATTATTGTATTGAATACATGTAGCAAATGGCATCTTATCATGATAACAATAAGATAATAATACAGAATACAAAGTCTTCTGTGACCTGAAGCTGACCAGCCATATCCTTAGACTCAACACCTGAGCAAAACAAACCACATGCTTTCCCATCCCTCTGACTTTGTATAAGATGTTCTCTCTATAGCAAATCATTCCCTGATCTCAGTCTGTTTTGCTCACTCATCATCCACATTATGAAACTTCAGCATCAATATCATTAGGGAAGTCTTTTGTAACACTCATGTGAACTAAATACTTCTCAATTTCCTCTACTAGATTATGAGCTCCATGTCATCACAGGTTATATCTTTTTTCTTCTAACCTGGCACATGGTAAAAAGAGAAATATCTCTCCTTACCTACTGATATGAACATTTTTCCTTCTGTGTTTAGGACCCACCTCTTTCCAAAATGAATATTCATCCCTACAGGGAGACAACACCACTTCTTGTGACTTTGCAGGCAGAGCATAGGGTATACATAATAAATGATTAGTTATTATATAAATAAATTACAGCTTCTTCCATATTTGATAAAAGATAAAATGAAGTTATATGAACTTGTTAAGAATTCTGAAGAATAATTTAAAATATTTTATGTCAGAAAATAACTGTGAATTAACCACATAAATTAAATATAAGTTATTTATGTTTTAGAGATATAGAGTATTTGTTGAGTCCATTTGTTCTGGTTTCCTTCTCTCAGTAGCTATTTTACCAAATACATTAAATTTTAGAATTTTATTCAAGAATTGTGTTGTTTCTTTGCCTTTTTAAAACTATTGGTGGGTAAGCACATTGCTAGCTACATCAATTTATGAAAACCATTAAATTACATGGTTTTGGCAGAGTTATTTAGAAGAATTAACATAGTAAAATTAAGCAGTGAGGAGAAGTGGCAGGTAAATCAAGGTCTAAAACCATATTCTTGTTCAAATCTCATTTCTTATATTTATTAACCTGACTTGGGACAACATCATATTGAATTTTCCCATCTATAAAGAGGGTATAATAGTAGTCCCTTCTACTTAGGGTTGTTGGAGAGACTGAATGAAATAGAATTATAAAAAAAAAAAAAAAAGAAAGAAAGAAATCCACAGAGCTTGGAACATAGTAGATGTTCAATAAATATTAGCTATTATTCATTATTCATTTCAATAATAAAGAGGTAGCAAGCATAATCAATAATCCAGGAAACAAACAAAACAACAAACCCTAATATCTAGGCTCTCTACTTGAGGATCTCAGGAAATACAGTTATTAGGATTACACATTGTAAGATGAAAAAAATTATAAGATGAAAGTCTATGTGAAAATTGGAGACTGAGATAGAAGAGTCCCACTAACGACCTTGGTGAGAAAAAACAATCAGCAGAATCACTGATCCATAAAGCATTGCTGCAAGGTAGCCTAAAGGAGATCTTTGAAAAGAGAAAATCAGCACAGAATAAAGAAGCACAGAATTACAGAAGCAATCGAGAGAAAACCATTTTGAGAAGTTTTGAATTGGTTTTTATTTTTACTTTCAAAGACATCTTGATGAAAGTTCTTTAAATGTATTCTGCAATTATTCTTTTAAAGTCTAAAGGAAAGAAAACAAATGGAATAGGTGCTGACTGCAAAAGGAATTTTACCTATAAGATAGCTCCAACTGAACCATAAAGAAAAGTATACTATTTTATATTCACAAATTCTATATCAAAGAGTATATAAATAGCAATATTCTTTGTTATTGTATCAATGAAATATTAACAGTAACAAAGTGATTTTTTTTAGGGAAGGTTAATTGTTAATTATTTTCATACTTTAAAAATGTACTAACTTTTCACTGGTATCTGTTGCTTAAGGAATTTATTCAAAACCACATAAATTTAAAAACAGTGGTAAAATGATAGACTAATGAACACAGGGAGTTGCATACTGTATAAAAGGAAAATATTGAAACAATGTTGTACCTGTAATACAACTGTCATTCCATTATAAATAAACCAAGTTTTCCATAAGTCTGCAGCAGTGTTGAAACTTCTGTCTGGGAATGATTTTCATTGTTAATGGCATGAATAAAAGTTTCAGCTAAAGGAGGTCCAAACCATTCTTCACTCAGATGTCTAAATATTTTAATACAGTAGAGAAGTAAGACGACCCAGAATCTTGCAGTTTCAGTGAATCAGTAAAGACCCAGCTGAATTGTTTGTTCAATATTGTTCAATATTGTAATAACCTCATTCTTAAATAATATCACTCAGTATGCCTTGAGTTTCAGGCAGTAGTGATATCTCTCTATCCTATAATAGATATGAAATAAGTACTTTATAATATATAGATGTTAGGAGTCATTTAATAAAAATTTAATATAGAAAAGTACTTTTGAACAAAAAAATAAATAAGTAACAAGTAGACAAATCAAGGTACAAAGTACAAACTAGTTTCAATTTCAAACCAAAAACAGAGAGATGAATTTTTAAAAACCTTTTATTTTTAACAGATTTTAAAATTATAGAAAGATGAAAAAAATAGCATGGGGAATTTTTTATATCCCTCATTCTGCTACTCAGAGGCAAAGTTTGAAGAGAAACAGATTTATAACAATCTCTGATTCTCTCCTAAGATACTTACCACCTATCACAGGAGAAATGGTAATTCATGTTTCTGTTGAGAAATATGACATACACTAACTAAACCAAGTGACTAAGGTAAATATCTAATGAAAATGTAGCATCAATGCCTCAAAAGAAAATCTTGGTTTTAATAAGAGGGAAAAGTATTATCACATGTTCCATAGCATTCTTGGATATTAAGTAAGTCACAATTAATTTAGTAATAAATTTGGCCTCAGAAAACCCTAGAGAAAATCTTAAATACTATTTAAGACATATGATTTTACTTAGAAATATTTTTATATAATCTTAATAAAGTTTTAACAATTACAACATTTTATATTAAATTAAAGGACTTCTTTTGTCTTTTGAAAAGATAGAATATCTGGTTATCCTAGGTCTACATTCCTATATGGTGATTGCCTCTTAGAGAGAAACTTCAGTGAGTCCTAGTCCTCATATTTCTATTGCCTTAATTCAGAACCACTTCATATTTTGCTTTACCGGACTTGTCATGTAGACATTTGACTCCATGCTTCCCAATATATAGTATTATGCCACTTTGAACCCCACCCCACTCTGCCTCCATTGTGTGTGTATGCACATGTGCATGTGCATGTGTGTAGAGATTAGATGTATATGTGTGTGTATGTGTCATATACTTTAGCTTGGAGAAGGACAGGAGAAGAAATAACAACACTTAACTTCAGAAGAAATATAATTAGAATGGAATGGTGGGAAGATTAACTTTTTATATTTCTCCATATTCATAAATTTTTATTTATATTTTTCATTGTGTGAATTATTAAAATGAGTACATATTACTTTTGAATTCAAAAGAATATCTGAAAAATACTATTAAACACTGAATGAAAAAAAAGCACAGAATGATAGAAAGACAGAAAGGAAAAGATACAAATTATACTGGGATCAAGAAGCATGACCATACAGAATCTACCAGGATCTAAAGAATTCCATATAAACAGGTCTAGTTATATCAAATCCCTGCTACATAGTCAACATTAAAAAATTATATGGAGGGATCCCTAGGTGGCGCAGCGGTTTGGCGCCTGCCTTCGGCCTAGGGCGCGATCCTGGAGACCCAGGATCGAATCCCACATCGGGCTCCCAGTGCATGGAGCCTGCTTCTCCCTCTGCCTGTGTCTCTGCCTCTCTCTCTCTCTCTCTCTGTGACTATCATAAATAAATAAAAAATTAAAAAAAAATTATATGGAAAAAGGGAAAATTCTGGAGGTTGAAGAATCTAAATCCTTTCCCTTGGGAAATTTATAATCCATTGGTAGGATATGAACAACAAATTAACCAAGAAACAAAACAAAAATAAGCAAGCAAATAGATAAGAGCATAGCTTAATAAGTATAATAATAAGCACAATTTTCTAAATATGTGTAATATACATGTCTAGTACTTAAAAGTTTTCATTTTTTTTGAAGTCTACTTTCCAAGTCTGTAAGTCTGTCAAGTCTTATTCTCACAATACATTTAATAAATAAGGAGATAGCAATCATCATTCTTGTATTTCAAATGAAAAATTTAAAAAAGAAAGAAAGAAAAAAAGATGGTCAGAAAGGAATTTAATTCTTCATGTTTAAACTAAGCTGGAAGTAGTAGTAAAATTATCTGATTTCTCCTTAGACTGCTGACTGTCCCTTTCACTACAATGTTCTAACTCAGAAAGTATTTAAAAAGCTCAGATAATGGCGTATACACTTTCATCTTCATAAGATGGAGATGGAGTCTTACAAAATTGATATGTGAACATCATTGTGAGTGGAGGCCTATTAAGTTATCTTCAGAACATTTTCACCTAATAGCTGTCTGGCATTGGTCAGCTTCATTAGACTCTTCTGAGGTCTGAAAATCTCAGATTTTCAGTTGATGTAATACAGATTTTTAGCCCCAGTCCCATATCTGATTAGTAGGTCTGGGTTTGGAGTAAAAGTATGTGCATATTTAAACCAACTTTCCAAGACTAAAAAACTTCTGATGTTTATACAAATGGAAAAACCTCCAGCTTGCTAAAATAAAAAGGAGAGAGAAGAGAGTTTATGTATGTTGAAAATACGAGGGGGAAAGAAAGGATTCTGAATAGATTTTGTTGTAAGAGAAGAACAATGTGCAGACAAACTTGACTTGAGTGGAACAAGTAGGAGTTTAATCTGGACAAGGTTAAATGAGTGGATTTTAAAGTTGCTGTCAACTGGGCTCCATCTGGCCATGATTTTGCCATTCTGAGAGTAGCTTCTCTTTCAACTCAAGGTCAGCATCAATGTAGTCTTAAAACATCAACGAGAGTAAATTTGATTCTGTAGGAGCCTGGGGCTATTGCTTGTATTTTCTCTGGTTCTCTGTCTGTATCTGTTCCCAAATGCCCATTCAAATAATCATTCACATCATATATTAATAACAGAACTTACAAGGTTAGACTCAAGTTTCCAATGAAAGTGCCCTGAGAAAAAGGAATCTTAAATTTATTCTGTAAACTTTGGAACAAATCAGAGCTCCTTAATCAGGGCTTAATATTTATGTTGCATTGTTTAGGTCAAATATTTTTGCAAAGTGGAAGGTCAGTTGAAGGAGGAGAGTGATAAAAAGCTGGATTAACAGGAAAGAAATTATTTAATAATCTCCATAAAATATGTCATAGATGTGAACTAATTAAATGGGAATGGAATAAAAAAGGTTTTGTGAGGGTACTTAGGAAGGAAGACTTAAAAATACTTGATGATGGAATAAATATGGAGGTAATTAGATAAATGTCAAGACTGTCATTGAGTTTAGTTTCCTAACAAAATCAAGATGCCTTTTGTTTTAAAGGAGGTCAAGAGAACAAACTGATTTTTAAAAATATTGATGAATTTATTTTTCAACATGTAGAATTTAAGAAGAAAGGAATGCTAGATTAGATGGAGATTAAAATGATGTATAAACTTGAATGTTCAAAATTTACTATAAATTGAAGAAGCAATTATATATAAACTCAGACATAGGAAGGACAAAAGTGGTTATTAATATTTTATATCAAACTGTGTGGTGGTTTAAAAACACTGCCCCTCAAATTTTTAAGATCCTCCCATTGAAAGGTGGAGTATATGACTGTCTCCTCGAATGTTGGCTGTTTTGTGAATGCTTTGACTAACCAAGTGCAACAGAATAGACATAATATGACTACCAAGTCCACCTGGTTCTCTCAAGATACTCTCTCTCCATAAATCCCCCCCTCATATTGTCCCTCTAAAACATAGCTACCATCATGTGAGAAGTATAAGCCAATAAACAAGCTATATGTGGGCTCTCTCATTCTCAGCCCCAGTGCAGCCCATTCTATAGCCATTTGCCTGGGTTCTGAACATATGAGAGACAAAGACATCTTGGAGAAGGATCCTCCAGTCATTGGAGTCTTTACAGCTGCAGTTCCCTTTCTGATTTCTTGGTATACAGAAACTGTGAACTTAATAATTTAAAAAACAAAACAAAACAAAAACATAACAAAACAAAAACTGTGTTGCTTTAAGCATTTGGGTTAGGATGCTTCATTACACAGTAATAGTAGCCAGAGTATTCTCTGTTTGTAACCCTCAGTCAGTTGTATCTTCTTAACTGAGATCTAGGCATTATGTCAATGGACACAGCCTTAACTGCTATGCCATGTCTCAGGACTCCTGGTCCTCAGAATCCATAAACATTAGAAAACATTTTTATACCACCAAATTGGGGTAGTTTGTTATCCAGTAATAATAACTAAAACATAACCTTTTGGAAAATGTGATGAAATTCATAGATGTCTTCCTCTACATTGCACTATACTCAAAATATTGCTTATAACCATTAGGAGTTCTCAAACCTCTTTATTTATTTAATTTTTTTAAAGATTTTATTTTATTCATGAGAGACACACCGAGAGAGAGGCAGAGACACAGGCAGAGGGAGAAGCAGGCTCCATGCAGGGAGCCCGACGTGGGACTTGATCCTGGGTCTCCAGGATCAGGCCCCGGGCTGAAGGCAGGCACTAAACCACTGAGCCACCCAGGGATCCCCCCAAACCCCTTTATTTTTATCACACTAATAAAAATAACATTGAACAGATTTATGGGAAAACAACTTTAAGAACAATTTATCTGAAGAAATTGACCGGTGTCTCATAACAAACTACATTATCTTAATTTAACATATATACGAGTATACCTATAACATATATACGAATGCCTAAAATTCTAAAAGAGTATTAGTAATCAGTAATATTACTTCCATATTATATCTAAAAAAAACTTGAAGCTCAAGGAGAGCAAGTAATTTTTCCAATTTTATGTGATTATTTAGTTAGAGAAAAAGTGCATAAACTCACACAACCTAGCTTGTGACTGTGTTTTTAACCTTCATACTATGATGCCTCTCAACTAATCCTGGAAAAGACAAGTCCCTCAAGTAAGATGAAACACTTAGCTACAGATTGTGTTTAAACTAAATTTAAGTTTGTTAACTATGATTCCACAAGTCCTTATTTAGTCTGCTTCAACAAATGATTAATTAATAATTCTACTTTTCTTTGTGAATTGAACAGTAATTAACTTAATTAAGGTATGTTTTTCTAAAAATGTAAGACTGAAAATTCAACACAAGAAGTATGTACATTGAGCATAGCAGGATACCAATCAGGGGTCATTAAATAAAAGTAAGTTAATTAAAGACATTAAACTAGGCATGGTGATCTGACCTAAAAATACACAGCTTTTTCCTGCTCTATTAAATTTGAATTGTGCCCTTGTAGATCTCTTCCTTTCGGAAAAAGCTAAAATATACTTGGAAGTAGAAAATTGGGACATCAAAGGATATTTATTATCTCACAGTGATGTCTTATTATTGAACTTGCCTCAAAGTGTTTTATTATGGATGCTTTAACAAGAGAGAAGTGTTTATCAGGAAGGATGAGTAATTTTTTTTCAAAGATGATATTCCTTTAACTGGAAGCTGGAGCGATACTTGTGAACTGAGGAACGACAGAAAAGAAAGAGCCATGTCAGCTAAATCAACTGATTCACATTCTGTTAATAGAGGGACAGCTGTTCATCTTAATCACTCTCATGCCCTCCTTTTCAGTGCTGTGTTTTACATTGTCATTCCCACAGTTCCCTTGGGCATGTGCTCTCTCTTCTGCATCAGCATGCTATATCTGAGTTAACAGTGCTTACTATATAAGGCAATGAATATGACATTTGGTGTTTCCCGGTGCTTTTTCAAGTATCTTTAATATCACGTTGATTCTATTATTTGTGGTCTTGTTCATTTTAATCATGTAGATACAGATAACCTTTGAAAGGTGACATAATTCTTCTTTACATAATGCCCTTTGTTGTCTTTACTCAGTCTGTTCTGTGATATAGTCTTTAATGTAATCAATCCTTTGTTTCCTTTGTTTCTACAGTTAAACTTTGAAGTTTTTTTCTAACATTCTCCTGATTAATGGCTTCCTTCCTGTTATCTTATTCAATAAATTGACTAAATATTATTTATTTCTTGCTTTCTTTTTTTTTATTTTTTATTTCTTGCTTTCTTAAAGGAAATGATAAACTGATTTGTTTCCTAATTATTCCAGAAATGTATTTCCTTTTTGGTCAAACTACAAATAAAGTGATATACAAGAAAACTGGTATCATAGGCAGCTTTTCCAAATCTGTTTTCTTGTAAGCTTCTAAGTCTCTATTTCCATATTTTATTTTACTCTCATCTTTATATTAAACTGGTTTTATTATTCGTTTTTATTTCACTATAAAGTGTACAATAAGAATTCTCCATGATCAAGTCTTTATTTATTTTGAAGATTTTTGTTTATTTGAGAGGAAGAGAATGCACAAAGGAGTGTGGAAAGGGGCAGAGGGGAAAGGAGAGGATCTCAAGTAGTCTCCATGCTCAGAGTTGCTGGACATGGACTTTGATCTCACAACCCCGAGATCACGACCTGAGCTGAAATAAAGAATTGGACACTTAACCAACCGAGCCACCCAGGCACCACTTTCTAGTTTTGATTCTTAAAACTTGGGTAGCATGCATGTCTCTCTAAAACTTGTTTTTTAAGGTTTTATTTATTTATTTGAGAGAGATAAAGTGCATGCATTCACATAAGTAGTAGGGGAGGGGCTTCCGGAGGGGCTGAGTATCAGGGGCTGCTCCCTGCTGAGGAAGAAGTCTGATGCAGGGCTTGATCCCAGAACCCTGGGATCATGACCTGAGCTGAAGGCAGATGCTTAACGGACTGAGCCACCCAGGTGCCCCACACCATTGTTTTGTTTGTTTTGTTTTGTTTTGTTTTTTAATTCCAGTGTAGCTATCATACAGTGTTATATTAGTTTCAGGTATACAATATAGTGATTCAACAATTCTATACTTTTTAGGTGTTCGTCATAAGTATACTCTTAATGTTATTCACCCATTTTACTCATCCCTCTACCCACCTCCCCTCTGGCAACCATCAGTTTGTTCTCTATAGTTAAGAGTCAGTTTTTTGGTTTGTTTCTATTTTTCTTTGTTTTTTTTTTTTTTTTTTTTTCTTAAATTCCACATGAGTGAAATCATATGGTATTGGTCCTTCTCTGATTCATTTCACTTAGCATTATACTAAGTTTAATTTAATCAACATATTGGGCTCAAATGCTTTTTATATCTGAAGTCAGTGTAGTGAGACACAGCATTGATGTTCATTGGGACAAATAACTTCACTAATAAAAAGAGCAACACTTGAATTTGTCAAGTCTTGCCCTCTAACACTTTCCTGTCTTCCTTCAGTTCCTTGATTAAATGGCATCCTGTTCTTTCCTAAAACCTAAAACTTTTTGCCAAGTTTTATTGAGGAGAATTAAATGGAACTTATATAATGATACATTTGGGTACCAGTTATGAAAAAAATACACCGATAAGTGTAATCCCCATGTTCACTTTTCTAATTTTCCCTACTCTCTTTATGTTTTTTATTAAATATCATCTCTTAATTAGCCTATAATTTATTAATATTTTGTAACATATGGTAATTAAAGTATGTGTGTGCATGACAAGCAGTCTTTTTGGTTTTACCCAACTAGTATAAGTTAAGCAGATTTTAGTTTATTATTTATTTTAGAATATTTAGGGATCCCTGGGTGGCGCAGCGGTTTAGCGCCTGCCTTTGGCCCAGGGCGCGATCCTGGAGACCCAGGATCGAATCCCACGTCCGGCTCCTGGTGCATGGAGCCTGCTTCTCCCTCTGCCTGTCTCTCTCTCTCTCTCTCTCTCTCTCTCTGTGTGAGTATCATAAATAAATAAAAAATTAAAAAAAGAATATTTATTAAGTAATCACCTTACACATTTTTATAGTAAGTATGCATCAGAAATGCATAGTCCTTATCTTACTTAAGAAATGATGTGAGGAAAACTATATTTTATTATGCTTCATCTGGCAAACTTGAACAGAAAGTATTTGTCGGTAGAAAGACTAAATGCAGAGATTTAGAAGGAAAATGTAGGAACGTGTAATTCTGCAGACAGTATTTAAATCTCAGGTTCCATTATTTTGTCCTTAATCACCAGATTTTGCTTTCATTCAGTCCAAAGAAATCATTTCATTATCTTTCCCAAATACCATTTCTTAAGCAAGGAATCCCACCAATATCTCAGCAGACATCACTTCTTATTTCAGAGAATATGAGGACATTTCTTGAAACTTCTCTCAATTTTTTTTTTCTTTTTCACCTTTAAACTTTCCTTGACAGAAGAGTATCACCTTCTATGCACTTGCTTATACCTTCTTGCATCTTTTTGGCAAGTTGATCTTTTAGTTCCTTTATTTTATTTTCAACCTCCTCCCATCAAATGAGTCCTAATTCCTCCTATAAGCATATATTTTATACGTTGAAAATAAACAAACAACAAAAAGTGCTCACATTTCCAACTTCAATCCACATTTCATGTTCTTTTCCTTTAAACATCAAATTTTCCCCAAATCCCTCATTAGCTCTCTCTCTCTATTCTTTCCTTGGTTTCTTCCTAAATTCTTCCCTTCCATTATCATTTATTAAGTAAAACATATGTAATAAATACTTAAAATGCACAGACTTTCTGTTAGATGCTGACACCATATAACCAAAGGAAAGACCATCCTGTATATCAGAATTACAGAAATCTGAACAATAACAAACTATGATAACACACTGTGTTAAGTCCAATGTGAAAAGATAGAGAAATAAATGAAAACAAAAGGACTGATATTTCATAAATTAAATATTCTTCAAAAATCAACTAGAAAAAAACATCCAACATATACTGAGGAGTTATCCACTTATTCATTTCCTTCACTAAATAAACACAGAACTATATGCTGAACATTGTATTAAGAAGTGAGTTTAGATAGTAGAATGAAATGATGATATAGCGCTTGGATAAGTAAATATTTAGTGAAAGTGATGCAGTAACTATGGAGACAAAGAAGAGGTGACCTGGAGGTAGCACAGGAAGAGGGAAAAGGTTATTTGTGACTTGAGCATACAAATCCTGACAGTTAACCAGGTGAGTCTATGGAGAGGTGGAGGAAAGTGTGATAGCCACAGTGGGTGCCTTGTGTACAGGCTTCTCAAATTTTTCATGGAAATATGTTTAACTACAAAGAATAATGGCTCATATGCTCAGGGGCTCAAAGTGGTTTGTACCAGAAAACTAAATGTCTCCATTTCACTTTAAAAATATATTCAAACTATACATATTCATAAAAAAGAGCTTAGCTTTTTTTGTTTTCTAAATTTGATAGTGAGGTAGCAGAGGATATTCAGATTGAAAATGACATGATTATAGTTGATATTCATATGCATCATTTTGTCAGCCTTGTTAAGGATAAGTAAGTCAGATGGGATACACACCGATATTGAGAAGATATTTAAACAACACAGGTGAAAATAGTAAGAATATAAATGAAGGTTGTGGCAGTAGTACTGAAGAGAAAGAGATTTGAAGATTAAGGAACTACAATGCACTGTATTTGAGGACTATTTGGGCAAAGATTTTAGGACAGAAGGAGGAATCCCTAAAAACTTGTAGGTTTTTGACCTGCACTTCTGAGTGAAAGAAGTTACTCTTTATTGAACTGAGTCACATAAGAGAAGTTTTGGAGAAGGATGAAAATCACAGTAGAAATACCTCAGAAAAATCCCATCATCTCTGAATGGTTTTTTATTACTGTATGACAAACAACCACAACCTTAGCAACTTAAAACAACATATACTTGTTAACTCACAGTCAGAGATCAGCAGTCCAGACTTGGTATGACTAGATTCTCAAGAAGCTGAAACAAAAGTGTTGGCTGGGGCTATAGCTTCTCCCTGGGCCTTGGGCTCTTCTAACGTCACTAGCTGTGGTTAAATTGAAAAATGGCTCCCAACAGTTAGCTACATCCTAATAACTGAAATCTGGGGATGTTATCTTATCTGGTAAAGTCTTTGCAGGTATGATTAAGTTAAGTATCTTCAGGTTATTCAGGTGGTCCCTATTGAAATCAAGAGAGAGGCAGAGGGAACTAAGAACCATACAGAGAGGAAAAGGCCATGTAGAGATGGAGCAGAAAGAGAATTTAAGATTCTGGCCTTGGAGACTGGAGTGATATAGTCACAAGCCAAATAATGCTGGCTGCCACCAGAAGCTAGAAGAGGTAAAGAGCAAATTGTCCTCTATAGATGCTGGAAAAAGTTAAGCTTTGACACAAACTTGATTTTGGCCTAGTGATACTGATTTTAAACTAATGGCTTCTAGAACTCTGAGATAATAAATTTCTGTTGTTTTAAGCACCAAGTTTGTAATTATTTGATTAGCAGTCACAGGTTGTTGGCATAATTCATATTATTGTAGTTGTAGGACTGAGATCAACATTTTCCTGATAGCTCTTGGTGTGGACCACTCAGCTTCTAAAGGCTAGTCACAGTCCCTTTTCCATGTGGTCTCCATAGCAGTTTACAACATGGAAGTTTGTTTTCTTTCCAATCATATGGAGTGCCTTTTTGACTTTCTGTTCTATAACCAGTTGGAGAAAACTCTCTGAATTTAAGGACTCATGCAATTAGGTTAGGCCCACCAGGATTATCTCCTTAACTAAAGGTCAACTGATTTGGAATCTAGTTATTTTGCAAAATCCCTTCACAAGAATTTTATTTTTTAAGATTTTATTTATTTATTCATGAGAGACACAGGCAGAGGGAGAAGCAGGCTCCACACAGGTCGCCGGTCGAGGGACTTGATTCGGGGTCTCCAGGATCACACCCTGGGCTGAAGGCAGGGCTAAACTGCTGAGCCACCGGGGCTGCCCTCACAAGAATTTCTAATGTTTGACTGAAGTTGTGTACACAACTCAAGTTGCCATCTGAGAATTCTGCCAACTACTCTCTTCTTATTATCTATACATTGTTTCCTAAATTAATATAAGAATCAATGGCATCCTTATTAAAACTAATGATTTCCAGATCTTAACTCAGTCTTATAGAAACAAATACCCAGAACTAGAACCTGGGAACCTGTTTTTCTTAGGGTTTCCCTGTGAGATTTTTAACATCGGTTTACTGAACACTACAAATGTGTCTTTGTAAGAATACAAGAATCAATCTAACCTTATAAAACTGGCCAGAGCAACACCCTCAGAGGCTGTTGGAGCCTCTAAAGGATAGGCAGGATTTTGATTCAACAATCGGAAAAGAGTCACCTACAGGCCTTAAAAAAACAAAACAAAACCCTGAATAGTTACATGAACAAGAAATTGAAATAAACCATTTTGGTGTTTGAGTCATTATACTTTTGAGTCTTTTTTAATAGTAGTTTAGACTATACTAATGAATATGGTGAGAATTTGTTGTGTATGCTTTTCTGAAAACAAAACTAAGTTCAACGTTAGATTTTTTTTAGAGAAAACATTAAATATTAACCTAAAATCATACTGATGGAATAAATATTACATTATTCACAATATTGATAATACCTATTAAGATATAGAATTAGCTAATTCTAGGTAAATGCTAAATATTAAAAGACTTTTTTAAGGAAGATGTAGTATCTCAATAGTTATAACAAAACTGCATGATCAAATTATTGTATCATGATTGTATGTATAGGATTTCCCTATAATATATAAAGTTCTGTTCATAGCACCCAATCTATTGAGTTTTAGGGGAAAATGACATTAGTAAAGCATAATAATAGCTTACATGACATTTATTTTATATTTTTTCATTTACTCAAAATATATTATTGAACATATACTATAAGCAAATAAATGATCGCTTATCACACAGTCTATTAGGAAAACTAAAAAATTAACTAGGCAATTATAATAGAGTTTAGTGCTACATAGTGCTAATTACAAGTTACCAAGACCTTAGCAGTAAAATAAATTTGGAACCTGGTGGGATAAGTTTAGTTATGTTCTGTCCAAGAAATGAGGGTAGAGAATATTTGGACATTCGAGTAATAATGTGTGTATATAATATATATGTACACATACATACGATAATAAAAAGCATTTTGGCATCAGTTTTCACCAGATCCTCAAGACAACTGAAGCTAAAATCCAAAATGAATGTAAAACGATCACAAAGAATATCTCAGGTTTGTTCCCTGGCAGTACACACACTGACAAAGTTTAGTGTATGGGATTTTTATTAGAGATACTCTAATAGAAAAGAAAAGGAAATGAAGCAGGATTGGAGAGAAGTCATCTTGCAATGCAGGTCCTGCAAAACCTGTCAACCCCATCAGGAGCTCTGTAACAATACAGAATTTCAGAGCTGTCCTACAATGGCTCAAAATGGCCGCATCTAAAAAAAATATTTTATTATGTGAAAATGATCAGAAGAATATAGGATCCATTCTAGTTTTACTCTAGAAAGGGAAGAATTTGTCTTGTAGAATAAGATAAATGGACAATGACAGAAAAATATTTGGTTGTTTTCTGATTATTTTCCATATATTCTATTTGTTCAACAAAATAATGACTCACAATTAGCTTAATATTTTTATGCCTGCTTTCATCATTTTGCTTAAAGTATGTGCAAAAAATAGTATTTTCCAAAATAAGAACTAAAGTTAAATTTATCATAAGAAGTTATTATGATTCATTTCTCCTTTATGTATCCTGAACATCTCTTCTATACTTTAAAAAAGTATATTAAAATATGTTTTAAAATATTCTGTAATAATGTAATATTTACTATAAAATCCTTTTAAAAATCCTTTCAAAGTTTATGTAATATTTACACTTTAAAACTTCTAGAAATACCAAAATTAACAATATTCAAAACAAATTAAGCAACTTCAAGCGGAAGAAATTGGACTGTGTGCTGAGTTCTGATATTTATCTTATCACTTGAAACCATTTGCCATTTTCCTCAGAGAATAGAACAGGTAGCTTTGTCTTTGATAATGATATAGCTTTGTTTGGACTAAATAAGGAGAGACCTTAATAAACAATAGGTCTTAATAAATAGTAATTACCTGAAAGAATGGCTCTGTAATAGTTTCCTTTCTTCTTTCAGACACAATTTTGCCTATCAGAACATGTACTGGTCACTTAATCCTTACTTGACTGAACTGGCTTACTCTACAATCTTAAATTGTACAATCAATAAAAACAACTTGGTTGTAGTTTTAACTTGAAGTGTTTTCAATGACATATTACAAAAAAGTGTAATCAGAAATTTAAAAAGGAAACGGTTGTATATTGTTTTTTTCACCCACTTCACAGCTAGTGAATGATATTATTGCTGAGAATATCCACCTTATATAAAAGTAGAAATCAATCACTTCAGTAATCATATCCTCAGGGAATAATAACACAATAGAGCTGGAAGGATTTTAGCAATTATCTAATCCAGTGGTTTTATAACTGGATCTATGAGAATTAGGTTCTCTCAGAGATGCCACAATGACTGATCTGGGAAAAGGAGACTGAATTTTGGATTTCACTGTATCATCTCAGCTAAAATACAACTTTTTATCTGTTCAATAAAAGGGAGAAGAAATCAATTTGATTTACTAGAAAAATATTCAGAATCACAGAGTTCAAAACAGATATTATGCATATGAGAAAGCCAAAACTAAGGAGAAGCAGGCTCTTTAAACATGGGTAAAAATTAAATTCTTCTCTACAATAGTGTAGAGAAGAATTCTCTTCTCTAGTGTAGTCTTTTTACCAATCAATATTCTTTGAGGCAATTGTAATAGCTTCCTAACTTGCCTTATTGCTTGTATCTTTCCTTTTCTAGTTCATTTATACTACCTCTTCTACTAAAATGCGTTTGGCTCCTACTACCCACAAGATACAATTTAAACTCCATAGTACAGCTGAGCAATTATTTTATGAACTAGAACCTACTAATCCTTCAAATCTCAACTTTAACCATTCAATTTTATACATTTCATGCTACACTCCCATTGCTCCTTGTTCATACAATGCTTTTCCACATAATACCTGGACAAATTATTTTCACTTACTGGAATAATACTGAGGTATCTCTGCCTGTTTAGAAACAATACAAAGAAAGCAAAATATCTTTCAGAATCAAGTGTAAACTCCTCTACAAAACTGTTTCATGCAGGTTTACCTATTTTTACTTCAATGCTTTCACAGATGTTTTCCACATATCCATCACGATGTGGATTATACTATTTAACCAAGGTGTGTGTGTGTGTGTGTATATATATATATATATATATACACATTAACTCATATTTGTGAAAGAGGTATAAGCTTCCAAGAATAGGAGAATCTTCATCTGATCATTTGCCTGCCGTTTGCCTATTTTTCTGGATACTATTCTTTGCCATTCCAGTGGATGGAAAAAGAGGCATTTTTCTTCTTAGGAAGAATAGAAACCACTGAATGTGGTTTGTAGAGGCAAGCCCATTTTTCCTGGTTATGATATCTTATATCTGTAGACTAAAGAGGTATTTCCCTGGCCTGGCTTGGCACTCACCTCCTATGCTTTAATTCCTAATGTCCTCTTGGTGTCTATGACAAATTGCAACTATTGCAGAACTACCATTACCCCATCCCAATCTCTCTTCTATTATTTATAGCTCTGTTTTTGAACACTCCATATTCTTAAGCAACCATGTCAGATGCATCTTTGTTACTGACACTATTTCTGGTGTTCACCAGTGGCAAATTTCCCAACTCACAATTAAGCAATGAGGGATACTGCTGCAGAGATAGTGAGTTTTTTGATTTGAGGGTAAAAGAAGACTTGACAGCAACAAAATGGGAACTAAAGGGTCAGGTCTATCTGATGAACCAAAACCCTAACAAAATGAATCAAGGGTACTTAGCTAACTGTGGACTTGTTCAGGGCTTGGAAACCTTTTGAATAGAGATGGAGTGGCTAGCAGAATGTTTATAAGATCCTTAAACTAGAAGAACAGCCTCAACCCCCATCATCACAGACTTATATTGATTTGATCTTGTAATATATTACTTATATTTAATCTAATTGTTTTAGTCAAGAAAGGAAACATGATAGTGTTATGCTGATTTTTCCAAAACCGATAAGGTACATTGTGTACATGTCTCTGGCAGGAAAGATAAGTATCCTGGAAAACAAAGCTGTGATTCCTCCACCCTGGCAAAATTGAGCTAGCTATTACTAGAATATGCATCCTTTAGAGATTTCCAATTTAGTTTCCTTCATAAGCTGTGAATACCAGTGAGAATTTAACATCTCGGTCTTCACAAAGGGTACATTTTGTTGTTGTTGTTCCAAACTCTCACATGAAGTATTCTGGCTTATAACCTTTATAAATTAAGGCAAATTAATAAACTTATTTGTATTTAAAAGATCAAGATCACTAAAACTCCTTCCAGATATAAGATTCTATGATAAAACTGATCAATCACTGAAGTTTAATTAATAAGTATTAAACTTAAAATGTATTAGTACTGCACAAATAATAATTCAATAGAGTAAAGTTTTAAAGGAAATTTGTTTTATTTTTCCCTTTCATTTAAAAAAAGAATCATCTCATTGGTGGACTTAAATACTGTGACTCTTATGTTGAAGCAAAATTTCATGAGCAGAACTTTATAAATTATAATAATAAAAAAATTCAGTGTCTCCTGATTAATTGTATAAAGAAAGATGTCCTAATTATTTTATTTTAAAGATAATATTTTAATGTGCACCTCGCATTATCTATTTGAACAAGAGATAACTGTTTCAGCCAACATTGACTAATTTTCACAAGCTAGTGTAACTATATCAACTATGTCATGAATAAAAATAACAATTCTTAGCTACATAATTTTCTCTAGCACAATGTCTTAAACTATCAGTTTAATCTTTCTGTATCCCCTGTAATTTGAAACATGAAATGTGATATTTTATGAACAGATACTATTGTTTGTTGCGCTTTGTCTCCCAATATAAAAGACATAAAATTGAAGACATAAATTAAAATATATATGTATGAACTAATATTGAGAAACATCATTTTAAGTAACTCTAAAATGATTTAAATAAAATAATCTTCCTACTATTTAAGAACTACCATCTTGTTATGGAACACAAGTTTCTTTCAAAAGAACTCAATACTTCACAACTTTTCAACAACCTGGTTGTGTGGTTTATGGATTATTTCTGCAAATATATGTAGATATACTCCAAATTAATTACTTGCATATCCTTCTCACAAACCAGTAGGTAATATATACCTATTAGATTTATAAAGGAATTAAAATCATAAGTGATAAAAAAATCAGAACTGAGACACTGGATAAGTTTTCAGACATAAAGATAAAATATAACTTTTACCAAAGGCCCAATGAGTAGATTCAAACAGGTGTATGGTTGCATGTCAGTGACGTCCAATAGAAAAGCAAAATGTCACTGGAAGTACTTTCAGGCAATTATATAAATATAAGCAGATATGATTCTGTTCATAGATACTGAGAGTGCAAAATATAACTTTGGTCACAAGGAATACCAGGGTTTACAGTACAGCCCCAGAATCGGAGAAACAGGAATATTAAACAAGTTATAAGTAAGAAACTTGGATATGGAATAAAAAAGGCAATGATGCAACTATTAGAACTAAATTATAAGGCAAGGGCTAAGCTATAGAAAAACCTCCTCTTCCTTCAGCTAATAAACTCACTCAACCAATTTAAGTATTATTAATTGAGAAACTGCTAGTAATAATTTTAGGTACTAAGTATACAAAAATAAACAAGACATACATCTCTCAAGAAACAATCATTTGGAGACAGACAAAAATGTAGTGGAGTGTGATATGTGTAATATAACTGAAGTTTTCTCAAAGTATAAGAGAATGTTGTGTTAACAAGGGACAGAAAGTTTCAGAGAGGTTTTAAATCTTTAGTCTTACATGATTTTCAAGGCTCCTCTTAAAATGATCCTGTCTGAATAATTTTGGAAGAACGCTTAAAGAGTGAAAACAACAATATGTTTAAAGACATAAAAGCATGAAAATTCTTGATATATTCTGGGAATGGCATAACTTGGTATGACTAAAGAAAATTATTTGAGGGATAAAGTGGCAGGGGCTGAGCCTGGGGAGATAGGGCCATGACCAGATTGAGAAGCACCTGTTATACAGAAATAAAGCTACAGTCTCCATCTGTGACCTAAAAGATCCTGAAAGTTTCCACAATAGTGCTAACAAGGGACTAACGTTATATTTTAGAAAATCAATTTAAAAGGCATGAAAGATTAGTCTGGTAGAAAGAATGGAGATAGCAAGACAATTAAGAAAATACTGAAAAATTCAAGGACAGAGATCATGAGAAACTGAATAAATGTGTTGGCTGACTTGATCAAGAGTAATGAGTGTATTAGAAATGTCTTTGAATATTGATTATAAGACTTCATTGAAAAAAAAAAAAAGACTTCATTGACTATCGTGGATGAGAAAAAAAGAATTAGTGACCACACTTAGATTTCTGAGTTTTAGGATTTGTGGGTGGTACCATCATTCATTGTCTTAGCACTTTGCAATGAGGTGGAAAAAGAGATTTCAGAGAGAAGTAATGACTCACTTAAGAATCTCTATTATTGTTATAGCTGCACCTGTGGAATGCACTGGATATATCAGACTAAAGTCTATTTGATATCACTGTGATATATATGTCCATGAAGAATGTAAGCCTGGAAATGAAGAGTTAAGATGTGTAAGGCTAGAGCAAGCAATAAAATTCAAGGTCATGTAGTTTCAATTCTTTGCAATCAGAACTGAGAATGTGTATGTAGACTGAAAAACACAACTACTTGTCTGTCAATTTTTTTTTCCTGTTAATGTTTTGATCTTTATCATAAACCTTGTAGTAGGGTCTGATTTTTTACTTTTAAGAGAGTTAAAATATAATGGTTAGCCTATTATTCATCTTGTTTGCTTCTCAATGATTTTTATTTTTAGTTCTACCAAGAACTGACTTACTGTGAAAGGCCAGTAGTAAGAAGAATTCACATGCTTATTTGCTCTCCTGGAAGTGAAGCCCAGATTATGAAGGATTGATTTCTGGAAATGGCTTTTTAAGAAAGTCATAGGCAATCTTTACAGAAAATTAGCTAATAGCCATGACTTTAGTGTCTAATACACAAACTTTTTGCCATCCTCCGTTTTGGCCTCGGTTTTACAATAATATATATATGTTTAATCATATAAAATAATTAGAATATTTAAGATCATGGGTTGACAATGCTTTCCAGGCATATGATCAATTTACCTGAGACTGAAAATCAAAACTGATTATATTTTTATTCTGTAAATTTATCAAACCATAGATAATAACAGCCAATAGTTCTGGGTCATAAACATAAATGATAATAGGAAGAGCAGCTACCAGTCCCTAAATGTGGAGATTCTTGCCTAAATACACTACCACCATTATATAATGAATACAAACTCAGATTTTTATAAATGGTAATTTTGGATGAACTGGAAATTGGCAGAAAAGAAAACAAATTTGATTGGAAAAGCTATGAGTTGTAATAGTAGAAAAACGTTTGACTAAGAAATACTTGTCAAAAAAAAAAAAAAACCCATCTAAGAAAGTCAAAATGAAACAACTAAGAGTCTATTCAAGTATGGAATTTATGGAAAACTTTTGAGAGGGCTCTCTTTTTTTTTTTTAATTTTTATTTATTTATGATAGTCACAGAGAGAGAGAGAGAGGCAGAGACATAGGCAGAGGGAGAAGCAGGCTCCATGCACCGGGAGCCCGACGTGGGATTCGATCCCGGGTCTCCAGGATCGCGCCCTGGGCCAAAGGCAGGCGCCAAACCGCTGCGCCACCCAGGGATCCCTGAGAGGGCTCTCTTAACAAGAATAGCAATTCTCTTTTATGAAAAGTAGATGGGAGAGAATGTTCAGCTCATGTTATACCAGACCTTCCAGAAAGAGCAGTTTCAGTGAAAACATGAGTTCCTTCTCTGAGAAGCCAGGGATAGCAAAACAAAACAAAATAAATTAAGTAAACACTCAAAATACTGTATCTTGTTAGTGGTAAAGTATGATATAGAGAATCTTTGTTATTTTTAAAGCAGTAGCAGGGGAAATCTAATTCAATAAGTCAAGCTTCTTATTTGCACATTGTAAAGCAATCTCAACTGAGTATCCTTCATCAGAAGTTTGTCTGAGGATATTTGAAATTGTCCAAAAGAAATGCCTGCACACCAAATGAATCAAGTGTCTGGAACAGTACTTTGACTTCTAGTAAGTAGCTTCTAGTAATTTTGTTTCTGCTTATTTGTACCTTTTGCAATATCAAAAGTTCCTCAAATTGAACTTGATTTGTCTATTTAATTCTTGTTCTCAGATTAAGTCTTTACCTTTGGTCATTCCTGATTTGAAGCACTTTATTTTTTTAAATTCATCCTTCCTCTAGAGACCTTGATTGATGTCTGAATAATTTCAGCTTCTATGTTCCCATCCCCTACCCTCATTCTGCATATGATCTGAGCCTGGGAAATCTCCAGTTTTGCTCAATTTTACCACAAACAAATAGTCCCCTTATATGGTATGTGTTATAGCAACTGGTGGCATTTCACCTGGACACACGTAGGGTGCTTATCTTGAAATTGCCAAGTCACATTATTATTGGCTGCTTTTGTACTGTCTCCTAACTGCTCTGAAGCCAAGGATGAAAAATGTAAAAGTTCTTAGGAAAGTTTAGGTAAACTCTTGGAATTTCTGTTCTACATGATGTGGTAAAAAGTATTAGAGACAAGGCAATACTTCGTATATTCCCCTGAGACTGACTGGATGACATTTTTCAGTAAGCCAGCTGCCAAACCAGGCAAAGAAGTGGGTTAGGCCATATAAAGGATGAAAGAACTGAAATTCTCTGAGATCAGTATGAAGAAGCCATGATTGAAAATACAACAAGGTTTTAGAAACTCCTACATCATATGAAACATATAATCGCAAGTACCACAATTATAACATGGGGCTAAGAATCAATCTAATAAGAGGTAGCACCTTCTTCATACCAGTTCATAATATGACTAAAACAAATCAACAGCTATCACCTACTCTTAGTGAAGAAAAGTTTTGATAATTCTCTTGAAATGCTCTGCTCTTCATATAACAAACAATCACCCTAACCTTATAATTAACACATCTTGGTGGAAGTAATGTTAATATCCTAGATATAAGTCTGAGTCATTATCTCGAATAGCAATATTGTCCAATGAGACTAATTTCAGAGATTGTGCTGATACAGCTATACTTATTTGATTAGCATGTGAGAAGCCTAGCTTCTAGTATTAAGTCCAATACCATTTAGCTGAAGACCAAACTTTATTTTTACTGTAGCCATGCTGATTATTTTATTTGAGTATTACTTCAAGCTTTGTTTCTCTGAAACACAGAATTAGTATGATTAATCAGTGGTATAGGCCTTTTCTAAATAAATGCCTACATCACTACTTGTTCTGCCTACTATAATGTCCCGAGTTCTGTCCATCTCTTGAGATTTTTCGGGCAAGTTTTTGTTAAGAATCAGAAACTCCCTTATATATGGCAACTGTAAAAAAAAAAAAAAAAAAAAAAAACAAAGGATCTATGAATCTCTTGTGATTTCTAAGGCATCAGTGTGTTCTGAGTCAAAAACTGCCTCCACAATCACTGATCTCTGACATTCTGTACACACAGATATAAGGGAACCTAGATTATGCAATTCAAAGTACCACAGCTTTGTGAGGTTTTAGAAGTATGGGTGAATTAATGAATCTCCCAAATATAATTCCTGTTAAATTAGAATGACTGGGAATGCACTTCTGAAAAACAATGAAATCAAATTATTATACTACTTAGAAGTTATAATATACAAATGACCCAGAAATGAATGACGAACAATCACAAACTATTATCGGATATTTTTAATGAAATAACTTTCTATGTAGTGAGAGAAATGTAAATTTATTCATCAATACTTCAGATTGAAGGCCTCTGGTCACACAACATATTACCTCTATCTACTTGCATATTCTACCTTGAATGAACCACTGGTTCTGGAGTAGTGACTGCGCTCCTATGTTATATGTTCTTCCTTCCACAGATGACATAACCTCCCTAATTCCCCATTTTTTCTGGGAAATTTAGAATGTAGAGATGTACCTTTTCTTTATAAATAAAGGAATATAATTCTAAAAATATTTTTCAAAGAGTATATATTCATATTACCAAGAAAATTATGACTACATATCACAACACATCCAGAATCTGATGTCTTACTACTTGCCCTGCCAAAGTCCTGGTCCAAGCCACTGTCATCTTTAACCTGAATTATTTAATAGTTTTATAACTGTTTTCTAGGTTCTTGTCCACACTCTTAGTCTCTAGGTTATTCTCAAAAAGCAGCTAGAGAAATTATTTTAAAACCTAAATCAGATTGTATTGGTTCTATGTTCAAATAGCTTCTGTAGTTTCCCATCATGAGCAAAGCTTTCACCACAGCCTACAAGAACGGTATACTCTTTACATTTGCCATTTTTCCAAGTTTACTTCCTTCTAGCACATACTCAACAGCCTCAACCCTACCTTACTCATTCTGCTCCAGTTGTACAAATGTTTCTGCTCTTTGACCTCTGAACACATTCATCCCTCAGAGCCTTTGTACTTGTCATTCCGTCTGCCTAGAATTCTCTTCCCCCAAATATCTAATCCACCAGCCTCTTTCTCATCCTCTGTGTCTCTGCTCACATACTCTCTTAAAGACAAATGCTTCCTTGACTACTCTAAATAAAACGGTACGTGCCCCAACCCACTGCAAAGCATATTTATACTCATACATGACTGTATTTTTCTCCATAATACTAATGTAACTTAGTCTGGCTTCATTACCACATTGTAGGCAAGAATTCTGTCTATATTATTCATTTATAATACTGTAGCACCTGGAATGATGCCTAGTATATGACAGGCACTAAATCAATCAATGAATCAATTTGTTCAATGAATGACTGGGATCATTGCTTAGTGATGGAATTACATAACTATTGGATTTAATAACTACTTTTAAAATAAAATAAGCAAGTTAGGGAAATTTCTTCATTTCTACCAACTTTGAAATCAACTTAATCCCTGGATATAGGAATTATCTGAAGAGAAACCTAAATATATTTTTATGTGAAGAAATATTTTTTTCAAAAATGTATCTCTACCCACAAATTACAACAAATTATTACTCTATACCCATAGCTTTTGTCTCCATAATATTAAGCAAACTATTATGTGATACCAGAGAATGTTGCAGCAGATGACCACTTCCCCTGTGACTATTTTCAGTATGGTACAGATGTGCTTCTGAGAAGTGCATTATAAATGGATCCTGATTAAGATGCAAAGGAACAATCAAGTGTATCTATTCATTCCCTGAAAAGTCATGTGATTTATAAGGTTAACTCAAAGCCTGTACCATCTGTGACAAAGAAGCAGTGTAGAGGACATTGTGTCTTCTGCTGCTTCTACTGGCCTCTAGATGGCTCTACAGTGCTGAATCTATTTTTTATTCCTACTCCTCTAGCCACAGAGGAAATTGTGACAGGTTTTATTTAGAATATCTTTAGATCTCATTTCCTCCAAGATGGCATACCTTTGTATGAAGAAAGTCAACTTTTGATAGTCTTTCTTTAAGAATCAAATTATGTCAAATTTTCACCATTAACTGCATTCTCAAGGCCTTCAAAAATGTCTGTACACCTATGCAGTAATAGTGAAAATGTATTGTGTCTGTAAGAAAACAGGTGTCTACTATACAGTTCTGACAGATTTACTTTCAATTTTAACATGAACCTGGTGTATCAAGGGATGTCTTCTGAGTCATCTCACCATATTTGGATGCAACAACGATTGGTATTCGTAGCTAATTTCATGGGGAAGCAGAATAAAATCAGAGTGAGCTTGAATAAGAATTCTTCTTTATTTGCACTTCCCAAAAATTATAGTGTCATTCTCACTACACCAATATAGAATACTACCTCATAACTGGTTGGAAAAAAAAAAAAAAGTTTGGTCTTCTGACAAAAACCTTTTAAATAGCTTTTAGTTCATTTTCTCATCCCTGTTGTCATTAGAAACAGGTATTCAATTCATATTAATATATATAACTTAGCTTCTACTTAAAAAAATTAGGACTATATTTTTCAAAAATGTGATTCTGGTGAGGCACATAACTCATGATTTAGTGGATTTTTCCTGAAAGTTTCCAGGATGAGATATAATATTTTGTATTTTCTTCATAAAATAATTATGGCTACTCTCTTATAGATTTCAGAGAGTTGTGGGGATAAATAGAATATTGGTTCAATAAAACCAAATAAAAGCCTAAAAATTAATTAAACCTTATTTTTTCACTGGAAATTGTGATCTGAAACCAAAACCAAACCAAAGCAAAACAACAGACTTGCAGTCAAATTTTCTTGAGATCCTGATTCTTTTCTCTTACAGAAATCGTACTGTCAGGTTTCCCCTTTGTCCTTTTTTTTTTTTTTTAAGATTTTATTAAAAAAAAAAAAAGATTTTATTTATTTATTCATGAGATACACAGAAAGAGAGAGGCAGAAACACAGGCAAAGGGAGAAGCAGGCTCCATGCAGGAAGCCCGACGTGGGACTCGATCCCGGTACTCCAGGATCATGCCCTGAGTCAAGACAGACGCGCCCAACCACTGAGCCATCCAGGGGTCCCTTCCCTGTCGTCCTTGACTCAACTCTCAGAAATTTTTCCTTTGTCATTATCCCACTTGCACTTATCTGAAATGATGCTGGAAAACATGCTTTCCTTGACTAATCTGACTTTGAAGCTGATCTTTGTCTCGTGTTTAGCGGCCTGAAAGTTCATTTATAGCTCAAAGATTTAAAAGTATTTTTTAGTCTCTGCTCATTGTTTCTTTGGTAACATAATTCTTTAATGGGCTTTTGATTTATTCACTTCTAGTCAGTTCTTTGCACAAGTAATTGTTCTCAACGTTTTTCTTCTTGATATGATTTTCAAATCCATTTGATTGCTTCCTTTCATATCTTCATATTTCTCACCAAATCTGACATGGCTACCCTGAACCCATGAGTCTTACATAGGAAGATTATACCTTACTATATCTTCTTTGACTTCTGTCACTTCTTCTAACTGGAAAATTTTATTGGACCCTTATTATTGAAAATATTTTTTAAAAAGTCTACCAAAAAGCAGTCAAGTTTTTCAAATCTGCAAAGTTCTGAATTTATGTAATGTTATTTTTGTTTTTGCATTTGTTTACAGACTAGTTCATTTCTATCTCCTAAACCTTGCAAAGTATAGCCAATAATAAGTAAAACACTACTAACATGTCTTTGAAACATTTCCTCTAAAGCTAAAGTAACCATGTGTCTTGCCTCACAAGTGATTGCAGTTTTCGCTTTGTGCAGTTTGTCAGTACACAGCATATACCACGGTCTTTCCAGTGCCTGATATTGATTTAATGGCTCCTTGTGATCTCATTCCTAATTAAATAACAAATATTTTTAGGGTTTTTATAGAAGTGTACCTGTCTTTCAATACCAATTTATGTTTTAAGGTAAGTAATGCTACCAGTCACAAATGAAATAAGACCTAATTCTATTCTTAGTTTTTTATTTCCCCAAAAAGGTTGTCACTAATATAAAGTTTAAGGTAGGCTATTCTTTTTTTTTTTTTTTTCTTCTAGCTATGTCTTCTGGAATAAGTTGCTTCCAAGATCTCTCTAGCAGGTGAAAGGTGAAGTACAGACAGATGACTTCATGGAATGATTTTTAAGAGCCATGCCTGTGAGTGACATTAATTACTCCTATCCAAATCAAATGGGCCAAAATCTAGTCTTATAGAATCAGCACTAAAGCAAGGAGCTTGGGAAATGCAGTTGAATACATGGATTGTTGGTGAGGGCTACAAATGTTTGCACAGTGGTTAATTTATGAAAGAGAAAAAGCAGTTGTAGCTAAAGATGCAAGGTAAATTTATTTTTGGAAACTGATTGTAAGTTGCCTTTGATATGCAAGGGGAGGTTAAAATAAAGATGAACATAAGTTTGAACTAAAAAACAAACAAGCAAACAAGCTGTTTTAGAACACTTAAGTCCAAGGAGCCTTCACAGGCTCTTTATAGACTCATAACCTCACAGTGACAAATGCATATGAAATATTTAAGGGATTCTTAAGACCTCAGAATGATAAGGAAAACCATCTTTAAAGTACAACAAGCTAAATAACTCATATACCAAACCTTGGAAGAAAAAACTATTTAGAAAATATTAAGTGTTAAAGTTGGCAAGACTTTATGAGCTACAACTATTATAACTAAAACTGCATTATATTTAAGAAAGTATATTTGTTTAGAAATCATATGGAGAACAATTTTCAACAATAGTAATTTTGAGAAAGTGATGTTTCACTATATTACAGATGGAAAAGTCAGTATACATAGAAAAATTTAATAAAAAATTTAAATCTCATTTTAAAAGACCATCATCTTTAGAGGAAAACAAAATAAAATCCTACAAAAAGAAAAAAATATACTTATTGTTAATGACAGATGAAAGAGTCTCCTTCTTCATATGCTATTACATAATAATCTTGAATGTACTATACATGTATAAATATATAGATTTTTATGTTAGAAATGTTTAAAAAGTTAGGTTGTAGAAGTGTTATACATTTCAAAAAAGATTTTTTACAATTATTCTGTTGTTCTATGAAAGAGAACTGATCTTGTAAGAATATACAATATTTAAGAGAGGAGAAGGAAATTATATTCAATCTAGTTTAGGGATATTTGTAAATGTTATTCATATATCCAAGATCAACTTTAGAAAGGGACCAAGAGAACTGTACTTCACTGTGAAACAGATTGCTGAGCAGTAACTTGCAGATCAGGTGTCATCTATTATCCTCTTGAAGGATATTTTGACATGAAGTTTAATTTGAGACATCAGTTACCATCTTTAAAAAATCCCACAGCGCTTGTTTTCTACCACTGCTTTTTATCAATTGTCAGAAATGAAACTAACCAAAAGTGCTTCTATGACCTGCAATTTAAAAAATAATGCTCATCTACCAAACTCAAATATGCATATGGATCTCTGACTTGGATAAGAAAGAATTTTTGTTATTAAATTAAAAGGTAAGCCAACATTTCTTTCTCAGTTAAAATGTAAGTATAAATACAATAGCCTCTAGCTATTTTAGACAACATGAGGAATATGACAGATATTTTCTAGAGCATGACTAGAAAAGGAAAATGAAAAAAGCTTATATGCAAGACCAGGAATGATATTTAAAAGAATTGAGGACAGGCCATAATTTTGCCTTTGAAAATTAAAAAAAAAAGTCTAATTCTAATAAAAGTGGCATTGTGGTATATTACATAATACATTAGAATTTATAGATTGAATGAAGATAAAATGGATATATCAAAAATGCACATATATTAAAAAATCATATTTCAAAAGTCGTATTTGGAATTTTAATTAGGGGTAAGAGAACTCTAAGTTTGTCAAAAAACACAAAATATTTTACCAAGGGGGTTTGTATAAGCTAATTTTAGATAGGAGAAAACCTATCTAAATTCATTTTGAAAATGTAGACATGCTTTATGTTTTTCTAAGTGAGGCTAATATTAGGATATTTCAGGAAAGTTTTTATTCTGAACACATACACAAGTGATAATGATCTTATGTTAATTTCTGGGAATTTTCTAATAGTTTAGAAATCACTGTATTCCTGAAACAATAAGTTTCACAATACCCAACCACACAGTTACTTGATTTATGTTAATATAAAAGATTAATGGCCTCTATGCCAAGATAATCAAAATTGTTCTCATATTTCCATAGTGATGCCCCATTTCTTGAGCATATCAATATAACCCATTCGAGTGGAAAATAAGCCATCAGTAGCAGTGATTTGTATTCAGAATTTCTTTAAAATTCCAACAGTGAGACAGATTTCCAAGAAACAAATTAGAGAACACATGAAACAATAAACATATCATTTCTTCATCACCACAAGCATTATTAAATGCCTATTTACACATATGGGAATAGGATTCTGGATTTCTATTGATATATTATAGGAACACTACAGAAAACAAAAAAACCACTGGATTATGACAGATGAGACCTAGTATCGGTCCATGCTTCTACTAACCAGCACTATAGCTTATGGTTTATGATAAATCACTTAATCCCTTGAGATAGACTATAAATGGATGGGCTCATTTAAATTTTTTTCTTTATTATTTTATAGACTCCTGATTCTCTTACCAAATAATTTATAATATACACATACTACTAAACATTATTATTAAAAATTAATAATTTGAAGTACCTACATCTAGCTAAATAGATTTAAACACATTATGTGTAATACCAAAAGAATAACATTTAAAAAATATTTATAGCTTTCCAGGAGGCGGCGGCGGCGAAAAAAAAATTATAGCTTTCCTTCTTAATATTACAGCTTTATTTATGTTGTGTTGCTATAGAGGCATTAAAAAGACAACACAGAGTAGAGGTTAACAACATGGAATCAGGAGCTGGGGCAACTAGGTTTGAATCCCAACTCTGATACTTATTTGCTCTACTATCTTGAGAAAGTTATTTATCCTGTATTCTTGGAGTTTTTTCACCTGTGAAATAGAAATAATAAGAGTATTTAACTCTGTGTTGATATAAACAGTAAGTAATACAGCCTACTGGAGTTTGTGCCAAGTGTTGTTTCTATTGCTACATGTATTTTCCCCCACATTATTAAGGCTTACCTTAAAAAAAAAAAAAAAAAGATGGTTTTTGTCTTAAATAAGTATCCATCTAAGGCAATTTTCAACATACTTTCATAGAAGTAGACCAATACAAACTTAGTGTTTTTCTCTATTTCAGAAAGCCTAGGTTATGGAATCATGGAAGTGGATTTTAGAATGCTTCTCTAATTAATGTAAGTTCCATTTATTTTCACTTTTTTTTGCCCTCTATGATATCTAGAGAATGCTGTGCAAATAGTATTCACACTGTGAATACTTATTACTATTTATTGTATTGCATTGATTTTAATTGAATTAAAATTTCTACATAAAGTAGCTAAGGATTAGATTTATGCATTTGACAAAGGTATACAGGAGTTCTGAAGTGGTCTCTCAGTTAGTAAATTAGATAATATGGAATAAAACTGTCTAATACTTAACCTCATTCACAGACCAGAAACTAAAAAGGCAGAAGCCTATTTCAGTGGAGTTGACAAAGAATGTAGTGGAAATGGCTGCCATTCTTTCCCTTGTAGTCTCTGGATAAGATTGTCTTAATTCTTTGAATACACTTGGCTGGCAATAGATGAGGTGGTAATGACTTATTCTGGACCATGGTTTAACTGTATTATGGCTGCTGTGCTTTAGCTATTTGTTCAAAAGAAACACTGAGTAAATGAATTGGATCTTAAAGTATTATATAAAAAAGTCTTATCTATGTCACAGAAGTCTGTTTTTCTCTGTCAACCATAGTGAGCCACTATTACCTATTAAAAGTTTCTGTTTTTTTTAAACTGTATACTTTTTTTTTAAAGATTTTATTTATTTATTCATGAGAGACACACACAGAGAGAGAGGCAGAGACACAGGCAGAAGGAGAAGCAGGCCCCATGCAGGGAGCCTGACGTGGGACTCGATCCCAGGTCCCCAGGATTACACCCTGGGCCGAAGGCCGCGCTAAACCACTGGGCCACTGGGACTGCCCAAAAGTTTCTGTTTTTTTATAAACGTCCTAAAATAAACAGAAGATAAAAATAGGGACTATTGTTTTATACATCTTGAAACAATTATTTAACTAGTGGAAGAAGAATAAGTAAATGTCAAATATTGAATTGCCCCATTAGATCCCCCTTTCTGTACCTGAAGACAGGACATAGCTTCATTAATTTTCATTTGGAAATGTGAACTCTAAAATACTGAAGCTTGATATATAAAGAGTATGTCAAAACTGATTCTGCATGTTATCCATGTTGTAATGTCAATCTGAATATATTTAGCTATGTTCAAGACATAGTCTAGTCTGAGTATGGACACACTCTCTCTTTAGATTTTCACTAAACACTTTTATTTTAAGGGTAATCATTTCCTTGATCATCCATTTCCTGGGAGAGTTCTCCAAATGAGAACATGTGAGATTATTTTAGGTTGACAGCTCTCCAGTGGCAGCTTACTTAAACCAGTAATAAGCTCATTAAATCTAAAGATTTCATAGAAACTGTGATAAGAGACACAATCAACTTAAGGGCTTTTCAGGGAAAAAAAATCATAAAAGTATACTTTAAAACAACTGAATAAGAGCTATTTGATTGCCACCTTTCCAAGTACCACCAAGTCATTCTCAGATTGATGGATAATGAATACCAGAAATTCACCAGCCTCACTGTTCATTTTAGCAATGTACACCTTGCCTGGAATGCTCTTCATTCCTTTCATCTATCAAAATTCTGTCCACTTATCAAGGCTGAGCTCAATATTACTTTTCCATAAAAATCTCTTTGAATATGACAGCCTTCAATAATTTTCTTCTTCTCAGAATTTCTGGTGATTTTAGTCTGCATGATCTTGTCAGCTTTTCGTCACAGGGTTTTGTTTTGAAGTTCTATTTTCAGTGTTAAAATCCTTTCACGTAATTATTTACTAACTACTTCTATTTAGCACTATATGCCAAATTATAGGAGCTTCTCAAATCTGAAAACATTTATCTTTTGTAGGTTGAATTTCCTGGAAAACAAACTCAGAGGCAGAGATTATTATGGTGGACATTTATTAGGAAGATATTTATCTTAGGATAAACATCTGTGGAAAATGGGGAGAGGAGGTGGGGGAAAAAGAGAAGTAGTGTTATGATTTAGTTTCACAATGGTCTGAGAAGACTCCAAAGGGAACTCTGAAATGCAGATGGCTCTTCACAGGTATCCTACATTGGAACAAAGAAGGTAAGTCTTCAGATTCTCTCACTAAACAGTCATTAGAGATAGCACATCCAAGGAAAGTGGGTGAGATAACTCTTTCTAATTAAAGGCTATGTATGTATGTATGTATGTATGTATGTATGTATTTATTTATTTATTTATGATATTATTTATTTATTTGATAGAGAGTGAGAAAGAGAAAGACCACCAGTGACAGGAGGGGCAGAGAGAGAGGGAGAAGCAGACTCCCCACTGAGCAGGGCATGGGGACTGGATCCCACTGGATCATGACCTGAGCTGAAGGCACCTGCTTAACTGACTGAGCCACTGAGGCAACCCAAAAGCAATTTATAAAGAGGCCTAAAAACTGAAAGTTGCCTGTTAACAGCCTCAGCAACTAGGAAATTAAATCTTTCACTTTTGAATAGAAATGTAGGTGGCATGTAACAGTATCCATTACATAACCTTAAATATGAAAACTGGGAAAACAAAAAAGAAAAAACCTGAAAAGCAACTCAAGTGGATGCATCAATTAACAAAGATGCATTTTTGGGGTTATAGAAAACTACACCAAAGCAAATAAAGGCTGCAAAATAGATATATATTTGCTCCTCTCTGTAAATGTGGCAGGATTGTTTTGTCATCAGAATTCTCCATGGGATTGTATGAGTTCTTTATCCAGAGTATATTGCAGCCCAGCTTCATCTGCCCAGATCTGCTGCCTTTTTGCGATTATACACTTATTCCCCAAAGGCATGCTCCCTAATAAAATTTCTACTAGAGAGTTTGCATTTCAAAATTCAATGGCATATAGATGGCTTCCTGGGATCAGAAAAATAGAAATATGGCTTGGTTGCTTCTTTTGAACTTTCTGGAGCACTTAGGTATCTGAAGAACCACTCTAAAATAGTGAAGACGTTTTAGTCTAAAATTACTGCATTGAAGATATAAGATGAAAGAATCCACATTACACCATGTATTGCAAATCATATTTAATAGAAAGGTAGACTTTGAACTATGAATTCTTCCCTTAATGCACTGTCAACTCCTAATGATAGGACAATGGAAGGCTACAACCATATGGTACCTGTTTCTAGAGCACAGGCTAGCTGATCAGTATCACTCTAATGAAATGTCAAGACTCAGTGATAGGCTGCATGTAAGAGCCTCACTGGTGATCTGAGATAACAATGCATCATGAGAAGCGGAGTATTGGAAATTGTAGGTATAAGGAGTAGAAGTAGATTATGAGACATCTGAAGAATTTAGAAGGAGAGATGAATTCTCTTCACTTAAAAGAGAATCTAGCAGTGGAAAGGTCATATTAAAGGTTTAAGGGACATTGTTTCAATGGAAGGGAAAGAATTTGATAAAGGGACTAGGAACATAAAGGATATGAGAAATCAGTTTTGAGACATCATGGATATTAAATGAATAGTAAAAACATTAACATAGATAATAGGATGATATTCTCAATTTGGTTTTAAAATTGTATGTATGTGTTGTGTGTGTGTATTTGCTATGTATTATGAGAAAGTAAAAATTTGGTAAAAAGTAACAATACTTATATAATTTACTATATATATAATTTACTAAACATTGGTTATTCAACAAAATAAGCACTAATTCAACAAATATTTGCCTACTATGAATTAGTGTTCTTAAGGATGAAGATATGGAATGAGCAAAATATGCATTCCTTGCCTTTATGACATTTACATTGCAGTGGGTAATTAAATTTTGCAGATCTCTTATTCAATAATTTTCTAATGTGTCTTCACATAGCACAAAAGCTATTAAAAACTGAATGCTAAACTCTGTAACTAGCATTCTAGATGAAAATCAATGTGTACCTCTTAGATGAACTCTCATAAGATTTGGAATAAAATGAAACAAATTATCTTCTGTACTTTTTCAGCTTCTTTTCTTCTGTAAGTAAACTGATGGGGAAGTTTTTCTACAGAGTTCCAGTTCAAAATTGGATACTGAGAGGCAATTATAATAGCAACAGAAGCAAAGATTTTTGATTCTAGCTTTGAAATTGTAGCTAAAGGTCTATGTTCTTGACCTCGTGACTTGCATCACAGTCTCATAGGTAGTAAATTCTTAGGAGAGTGTGTCATTCTTATTTTCCAGGACTCATCCTAGAGACTCAGTTTTGGCTGCTCTTACAGATATAACGATTTTATTATTATCCAATTAGCTACAAAATCTCTTCTTACTCAAAATACCTAGAGTGATTTCTGTTTCCCTCAGTGAACGTGTACTGATCTTGAGTAGATTATTCTATCACCTAAGATGTTTATAGTATAGGGAAATAGATTAGAACATACCTCTCAGAGGCTAGATATGCTCTTTCTACTTTGCTAATTTAATTAGACTGAATCAATCTACCTGACAATAAAATAATACAAATAATAGTCTGACTTGCTCTGTTAGATGACTGCAAATAAACATCTTTTTTTTTTGTTAAAACTAGACTCAATTAATTTCAGTAATAACAAAACAATACTCAACATTTCTCTCTACTTGTTATCAATGGATTTTGTTTTCCAATGCAACAAATTAATCCAACTGTCCCTCAATTCCTAAGTAAGAGGAATTCTTTCTCACTCACTAATTGACCTTGGCTAACACATCATCCTAGAGGGTATTTTACATGTGAATATACTAGAGTCCTCTTCTACTCTAAGTTTCTTTTTTTTTAATCTTATTTAAGTTCAATTATTTAACAAAGAACCTATCATTAGTTTCAGATATAGAGTTCAGTTAATCATCAGTTCCATATAACACCCACTACTCATTATATAATGTGCCTTCCTCAATGCCTATCACCCAGTTTCCTGATCCTCCACCCACTTTCCTTCCAGCAACCCTTATTTTGTTTCCTATAGAGTCTCATATTCATGTTTCAATGATGTCTCCATTTTCTAACATTATTAATCCTACCTTCATTTATTTCTGGTTCAAATGAATTTCATTTCTCTTTTCACAGTTAAATATTAATTGTATTTAAACAGAATTTATCAGACTTCCTGCAATTTTGTAACTGAATGAGTTCTGTTTGGCCATAAAATTTTTCAAATTTCTGCAAGGTCCAGGCTTTATTATTGAATGTCAGACATGACATTTGCTTATATACTAACATAAGAGACCTACATGTGACTTTCTCTCAGAGTCATTTGTTTATATTCCAGGATAAAGACTCTCTCCATCCCTCCCTAGATGTGTGTTTAACTTAGAGAATAAAGTCTTTTTGTTTCTCTCTGGTTAAAGAATGGTAGTTCGGACAGCTGCTCTATTTAACCTCTATGTCTCTTAACTTCATCTTTTGTGGTGCAAGCATTACTATCAATCCAAGGACATCCGCCTACATCATGTTACCCACTGGAGAATTGCAGCAAGAGGAACCAGTAATGCTAAGATGATCTATGAATAAATAAAATAAGTCTTTTATGATCGAGAGATCATAAGAGTAAATGTAGACATGGAAAATTTTAATGAGGAACGCTTAAATTATGATGATTATTTTCTCCTATCAACTCATTAAGAAGTCAATAGACTTATAGAGACTTATATGCTTTTTTACTACTCTTATACTTGGTGACACTTTTTAAAAGACTCTAACTTCATATAAAACTAAGATATATTTTTATTATGAGATAAATATAATATACCAAGACTGGATCTTTAAAAACTCCTAACCCTTCATTTTTGTTCAAAGTTTTAACTCTGCCTAGCATGTGTTCTGTGCTATGTGTTATGTTGAACATAAAAACAAATAACATCTCCTTCTTGAACAATTTCTTATAAGACTCTACAATGATGAATCTTTCTGGCTACTTTAATATTTATATATACTTTTATTCAATCTTCTACTTCTCTTGTATTATCTTCTTAAAGGTATAATTTGTTTTTCAACAACATTCCCTTTCATTCACCTTTCTTTATCATGTTAATGATGATTATATTTATATATATTTATGGATAAATAATATTTTGTCATTTAAAATTCAACTACCATTTATATATGAATGAATGGATGATCCCATTCCTCCTAAACATCCTCGAAGCCACACGTCTTAAAACTTTTCATACAGTTCAAAGCATGTTTTAAGTCTATGCTATAGATCATCCTTGCTACAAATATAAGACTCAGTTAAATACTGAATTATAAAGGCTTCCCCCTCTCTTAGATGATAGAATATAGGAAAATGGAGAAGTCTCTGGTAAACAATAGCAGAAAAGCAGAGGATGATTTCTGGTCAAGATAGCTTTTCACATGTTGGCACATCTCTGCTATTAACACCTCATGATTTTTATAGTTCCTCATTCTGTAGCAAAGGACTGGTTGTCTTTGTGACAAGGTATAATTGGAAGCAAAATGGTGGACTGATTTTCAACATTAGTCCATCAAATAGCCTTGTGGATCATCCTCTTTGGTTATAGACACAATGCCCATATGGGGGATCATACAGCCTGTGAATCCTACATAAGCTAGTACAATCTGAAGGCCCAAGTATTTAAGAAGGCACACAGGGTTTTTACAGAATGGATGTGTGCTTTTTTTAGTAGTACAAGCTTCTCAATAGCATAACTGGTTTTGAGTTTATCTGCTTCTTGCCTATTAATTATGGGGAATAACATTGACTAGACATTGGTTTTAAGCATCTAAACTCTGCCTATCTTACTCAACTTAATGGAGTCTATTTAGAGTATAAATGGAACTACCGGCTCCCTGGATGCCTATATTATTATTCCTGAATCTGCCAGCCATCTCTTAATCTTTTGTATGGTACTACTTAATTTTAATATCCTGTTAATGCTGCTGCTACAAAGATATTTCTTAAAACTAATTAATTGAGAGAATCATAAGCTGTTGGATTTTCAAACATTTTAAGACTGTAAATTATAGTGTTCTCAATTATCTTAGTTTTCAGACCTCAGGCAGACATTGTCATTTTAAGAAGAAATGTATTCCCTTTCATGGTTGCTTGCTTTGCACACTAGTTATTTCTCACATAAACTTGTTTCTTTTGGGGAGCTTTGCTAAAACTACAAAGAAGCAAACAGCAAATACTAATATTCTGAATATTTTATTTTATTATTCCCCATGTTAAAGAACTTGGTGGCTTCAAATTTGCTTCTGATAATATGAGTCAAATTTACCAAATCTTTTATCTTAGATCAACAAGAATCATCAGTTTTCTACCTCCAATAGTGTAACTACCAAGACAACACCATTTAAAAAAATCTGTTTGTATATCTGTGCATATCTGTTTTAGGTTTTGTCACACACAGCTCTTCATTTCCAGGTTATTTGGGTTATTATACTTGGCGGCATGGAACCAATTCCCTAGATACAGAATCTTAAGCAAGATAAAGGCTGACATAAAATTCCAACTGTGGTCATTTCAGGTTTGGTAGGGCAATATTCAGTCATTAAAGATCCATAATGCTTTATAGCTTTTTACTAATTCATCTACCAGGATATGGCAGTCTCTACACATCAGGATGGAGTTGTAGCCATCACATCCACATTCAAAGCAGCATAACGAAAGAAAGGGCAGGGGAGTAGAGTCTTCAGTTACTATTAAAAGAAATATGTCAGAAAAGGCTACTTCTGTTCATACCCCATGGCCAGACTTCAGGCACATAGCCACACTTAGCCATAGGAGAGATTAGGAAATTCTGTCTTAACCCTGAGTGGTCATTTACCCAGGTAAAAGTATATTGCTGAGAAAAGGGAGAGAATGCATATTAGGGGACCATTAATAGTCCCAGCTAAACCCAGAGAAAAGATAATTCCAATCTCATATAAATGAACACACTCATTTTTTTCTTTTGGACTACTATAAATGTTTATAACTAAAACTCAATATGGACACTTTTAAGAAAATGAAACACAAACCAATCTAATCAAATAATCAAATACAATGCAAAAAATGCTAAATAAAATACTAATACACACACATAATGTATTTTAGTAATTCATATTGAAGATGGTTCAACAATTTAAAAAAGGAAATTCCTTAAAAGAGAAATTTAATAGAAGAAAGGAGAAAAATATATGATTATCTTAATAGATGAGAAAAACATTAAATACAATTTAAAGGATATTTAATTAATCAACCTCTAAATAGTATAGGTCAACTTTATATCAAGAAGTCAAAATTTTAGGTACTATACATGGTAAAATAAAAGAAAATCTTCCTTCTGTCTTGGAGCTTAAATTTTAGGGGAAAAAAAAAATCTCTCAGGATACAAAGGATAAAAGAGAATTGCTTCACCTGCCAGATTATCAAAAACATCAAAAACAGTAAGAGGTTAATCTCCAAAATGTAAGGAACTCCTACAGCCCAGTAGCACAAAAAATTTAATAAGCTGATTTAAAAAAATAAGCTAAGGATTTAGATAGACATTTTTCCAAAGAAGACATATAAATGGCCAAAAGATATATTAAAAAGTACTCAATATCACTAATCCCTAGGGAAATGAAAATCAAAACCACAATGAGATATCACCTTAAATTTGTCAAGATGCCTAAAAACAACAACAAAAGACCCTAAGTGTTAGCTAGAATGTGGAGAAACTGGAAACCTCAAATGCTACTGGTGGGAATGTAAAATGGTGCAGCCACTATGAAAAATAGTATGGGGATTCCTTTAAAGATTAAAAATGGAACTATCATATGTTCCAGCAATCCCACTTCTGATTATTTACCCAAAAGAATTGAAATCTAGATCTCCAAGATATATTTGTGTACCTATGTTCACTGAATATAGTGAACTATATTCACAATAGTCAAGATGCGGAAACAACCTGACTGCTCATCAACAGATGAATGGATAAAAAAAAAAAAAAATGTGCTATGTATACATACATACAATAGAATAGTTTTCAGCCCTAAAAAATAAATTCTGTAATATATGATATCATTGAGAACATTAAAATAAGCCAGTCTACATAACAACAAACATTGCATGATTTCATTGATATAAGCTTATTAAAATAGTCAAATCCATAAAAGAGTGAGATGGCGGTTTCCAGGGAATGAGGTCAAGAGGAAATGGAGAATTAACAATGGACATAAAATTTCAGTTTAAGCAAGATAAATTAACCCTAGAGATCTGCTGAACAACATTGTACCTATTGTTGACTATAGTGTACACTTAAACTATTAATGGGATAGGTCTTAAGTAAAGTGTTCTTACCAGAATAAAATAAGTTTTTAAAAAGTAGATTAGTTATAATACTTAATAATGACACTTTATAAGCTTTCACATCAGAATAGTGAAAAGTTATGCATGGTTTCTATCCCTGATATTTTACACATTATTAAAGGAGTCCTGATGAGTAAAATGAGAAAAGAAGATGACTTTGAGGGAGAACTTTTAGGAAGGTAAAGATTAAAGATTCTTTTCCTTTTATGAAATTGAGACAGAACAATTGTGTGGGACGACTAAAACAACATGACTGTCCCAAATATTTTCCAATGCAATCTACTACAAAGTATGAACCAATGAATGTACCAAAGAGAGTCCTTTCAAATTCGTGGAGAAAGACTGGAGTATTTAAAATATGATAGTGGTACAATCAAGTATTTTTATGGAAAAAAATAGATATATGCCCTATACAAATGGAAACTAACAGCCTTAAATATAAAGATCAATTCTTTGAAACTGGTAAGAAATATAGAAGACTACTTTATGTCCCAAATAAAAGTATAGAGGAAAACACAACTTATTGAGATAAGAATGGATTAAACATAATACTTTTAACATTTTTTTTTACAAAAATGTCACAAGGAAAGTAAAATTATAGACCTTGAAATGGAACAATTTTGCCACATATTAATACAATCAAAAAATAAAAGAAAAAAAAACAAAGATATTAATGAATAAAGGAAATGAATAGAAGATTCACCTAAGAGGAAGTTTTTTTTTTTTTTTAAGATTTTATTTATTTATTCACGAGAGACACACAGAGAGAGAGAGAGACAGAGACACAGGCAGAGGGAGAAGCAGGCTCAATGCAGGGAGCCCAACGTGGGACTCAATCCCAGGTCTCCAGGGTCAGGCCCTGGGCTGAAGGCGGCGCTAAACCGCTGAGCCACCCGGGCTGCCCTAAAAGAAAGTTTTATATGAAAAGATGCTTACTTTCATTCAAGAATAGGTTAAAGGCGAATAAAAACCTTGAGAAATCATTTTACATACTTCAAGTATTTAGCTCTCTTTAAAATGTGCAAAAAATCTAAGTATTTGAGATATGCCTAGTGGAATTCAGAATTTGTACACATTATTTGGAGAAGAAACTGGAGGTTCATAACACTGAAAGAAGATGAACCACTATATCTACTTAAATAAAGACCCTAGAGAAACTTTCATTCACCTGCCCAAACCAATGTATGCAAATGTGATCACTGGAGCATTGTTTATTGAAACAAAAGTTGCAAATAATTTAGTACAATAGGAAAATGGACTAAAAAGTATATATTTTGCAGTAAATCTATACAGAATTTAAGTAATATACAAAGTATATCAATAGATACATTCCAAAAACATCGTGTTGAATGCAACAACAATCCAAGTACACTTGGGAATGATAAGTATTCTGCAAAATACAATTTTTTTTAAAGAATTATCTATGTGACACAGAGTGCAAGCATGAGGAAGAACAGAGGGAGAGAGAGAATCTCCAGCTGACTCCCCATTGAGCACAGACATGGACACGTGGCTCTATCCAGAGATCATGATCTAGGCTGAAATCAAGAGTCAGATGCTTAACCCAATGAGCCACTCAGGCACCCCAGTTCAATTTCTTGGAAAAAAAAAAAAAATCTGACATAGAAGTAGTATGAAGACACGCAAGGAAATGTTAATTATCAAATTTACTCTAGAGATTAGATGAAGAAAGAAAAAGAAGAAGGGTAATGTTTGACTGCTTCTATTATATTGTAGTATAAAAAATATACTGGATACCATGGATATTTTTCCTCTTTTGAAGATTACTTTAATGAAGATGATTTCAGCAGAAAACAATAATTACAGTTTTAAGATAGCCAATTAGTTACTATGCATTTGCTGTGATGTAAAGGTCTCTAAAAGCAATAAACACTTGCTTCCAGTTAATTTTAAAGACTTTGGTTCATTGTTACAATTTAATTTCTAAAGTAATTTCCATTCTAATTAAAACCTTTAGTACCTGCACTGAAGGATCCTATCAAAAGCAACTTAATTTTTTATGAATTTGGAAAATAAGTCTAGCCTTTTGAAGATCTGAAGTAATAAAATGTGATAACTGGAAGCACTGGATTACATTGATACGAATAGTTTTCTCATAAGCTACTTCCTCATTTTACCCTTTCCTCTCAAGTAAAATTAATTATCAAGAATCTATTAAACATTATGTGAATTTGTAAGAATAAATATTTGGAAACAAGCCCTCATGATCTTTCCTTATTTTCCAAGTAATTGTTAACCCTTTTTCAAAGGAGATACTTATGACTAGCTGTAAATTCCCATATTAAAAAGATATTAAAAGATTTGTATCTAATAGGCATTCATCAAATTGTTATGAGCAAAAAAGTGATGTACACATTGTGCTGGAACTTGAGACTAATAACAGGTGAAATTTGTAACCCCTGCCTTCAGATGATCCAATAAAATTAATTTATGTGACTGATGTTGATAATAATATTAACAAAGGTTAGGAGGAATTGCCAAAGAAACACTTAAAAACTTCCACTCTTATGACTCCCTGCTGTTCCCTCTCCTCCCACCTCACAGGCATATTCAGAGGATTGCAATTTTAACCCTGAGAAGTTATACTCTGGAGGTGACAGTGAACAAGAAATGAACCAGCTTTTCAGGAACTAAGGCTAAGTTTTAAATCTTTTTAATTTGTGGTTTAATTTGTACATTAGATTGATTCAGTATTGCTAGAATTCTAAGATGCCTATCAGAGAGCAAAGATACATCTGCTCTGGAGAGAGATAGTATGGTCTTAAGTCCTCGAGTATACCTAGATTCATTGATTTTTAACATGACTGTTTACTATCTTCAAGGATATAAATGACTAGTTTGAGATTTTCTTCAGTAAACTGGAATCTATGCTACACAACCAAATGCACATTCTAGAACTGAGAAATACTTTGAAATAAAAATCTCAATAGATGTGTGTTTAATAGCAGACACAAGGGGGGAAAACTAGTAAGAACTAGTAAACGGAAAATTAGGTCAATAAGTGCACTGAATTATAGAGAAACAAAAAGATGAAAAATAAGTAAAGAGAATGAGATGCTGGTTTTAAGAGGGAAAAGGTTTAATGTGTATAGGTGAAATTCCAGAAGAAAATTTTTTTTTTGTTTCTAGCATTGCTTATAACTTAATGTCCGTTTTAAATAAACTATGTTTAATTACTAAAAACAACTGTTTTAACTGATATTTTCTTTACCTTGAGTTGCTTTATATTCTTAATGTTCCCCTCAAACCTCATTTTCTTTGTAAAGAACAAAGGAAAGATCAGTCTGTTCTGCTGAATGTGCTGGGTGAAGCCATGATTATTTACTATTCTTTGGCTTAGCTCAGTGGTAGGCACTGACATGCTAATTGTGTCCATTTTACAGAATCTCCCTTAAAGCCTTCTCTAAAAAGGCAGGGATATTTCTGTGTTTATGCACATTCAAATCTTGAGTCCTCAACAAGTATTAGCTGTTTTGTATCATTTTCATTCTCTCTTATCTCAAATATGATTGAATATGTTTCTTCATTCAGTTTAAATTTTGATTCCTGTGGCTCTCGGGTTTAAACTTGTAGATAGAGTGGGAAAGCCTATAGGGTTTTTGTTATTTTGATTAGTTGATTGGTTGCTTTTTTTTTTTTTTTTTCTGGTTTTTGTTCTCAGTCTTTCTCTTTGATTATAACTTTTTGTATCCATAGCAAATCTTCTGGGGTTCTAACTAAATATGGCTACTGAGAGTCTTCCTTCATTTTGTCCTATAGCATTCTTCTCTATCTGATCTAGTCTCATGGACAGAAACTCTACAATGTCAATGTAATCAAGGAACAAAACAAGTTATAGTTCTCTAAAATCAAAACTTCATTCACTTAAAAACCACTTCTCGAGTTTCCAGATGTTATAAATCAAACTCTTGAAATTTATATGAAAATGCAAAAATAGGGCAGCCCCAGGGGCTCAGCGGTTTAGTGCCGCTTTCAGCCCGGGGCGTGATCCTGGAGACCTGGGATGGAGTCCCACGTCGGGTTCCCTGCATGGAGCCTGCTTTTCCTTCTGCCTGTGTCTCTGCCTCTCTCTCTCTCTCTCTCTCTCTCATGAATAAACAAATAAAATCTTTTAAAAAATGCAAAAAAGACAAATTGCCTCCAAGCCAATTACTATCAAGTACAGCAAATAAATAAGTAAATAAATAATTATAGTATAATAAAGGGTTTTCTTTGGATTAGATGTTGGACAGGACACTATAGAAACATATATGAAAGTCACCTTTCATCTTTAATCCTAAAAACACAAGAGAACTATTGCGTATGTTGGTGTTTCTTGTGCTTCCAGGAAATATTAGAACAAATGAAAGCTTGTCAACAAAACACCTCCCTCCCATCCTCTACCCTTTTCCCTTCCAGAACACCTAAAGGGCTAAAATTATCTTTCACACTTGCTACATCTAAGATGATTTAATCACTATAATCCTAGAAATAGAAATCTTTGTTATGAGCTTTGATGTCCAACTCCTAGACAGAGTCTACAGTCACTATCTTTTACATAGGCATCTTGTCCTGGTAGTGGCATTTAATTTGGAACATTTTCATTGCAGGAGCAAATTGGCAGACAACCAAGAAAAATGACAATTTCTATGAAATAAAATGTACGGATTGTGGGGAGGTGAAGGAGGAGTACTGCAGATGGGGGTAATGGGACTTATTATATGAAGTTCCTGCTCCTAATCAGCTCTATAATGGATCTGAGGCAGTGAAGGTTTCCAGGGGCCAGTAGCCTGCTCCTAATGAATCTTTGGCTGAAAACCTGACCTTCATTTTAATAAAGTGTATAAATACCAACTTTATCCCTTTCTTGGGAATTTCACCAAGTTCTTTTAACTAGAGAAAGCTTCAAATATTAAATGAAGTAGCCTGGGGAAAGATTAGAGATTATTATTAACATTTGGTCTTAACGAGGTAGCTATTGTGTCACCATTTAAGGGTGAAGCATGCTTTTTTGTTATTGCTGACTGATGGGCCTAGGATTCTGAAATCATTCTGTAACTTTATAACTCATAGTCTGAAAATCCAACCAATCTTTAAATATTTACACACACATATTCATACATAGTTGTAAGAGCTTATCAGCATGAACTACGTATTTGAATATTTAGTAAAGGGACAGTTTAATTATATTACTTTTCAAGATAAATAGGTAGCCTATAAATGACTCCAGCATGCCAAGAGTTGTGAAAAGCCTCATATTTTACCTTACTTGCAAACTAATATGTTAGTCTACCACATTTTCATGGATGCCACCTGAAGACATGAAACTCCTGGTCTGAGGCCAAGGACTTTATTATTCATGGCATAGAAAGCAACATAAGCATGGACATATTCACATCAGTTGACTTTGCCCCCGACTCCTGGTTGGTCAGTGAGGATGGGCACAGTTGGATGCCAGTAAATAAAATGGACTGTGTTACAGGAAAGGAACACTGAACTTAGGGATCCCTGGGTGGCTCAGCGATTTGGCCCCTGCCTTGGCCCAGGGCATGATCCTGGAGTTCCGGGATGGAGTCCCGCGTCAGGCTTCCTGCATGGAGCCTGCTTCTCCCTCTGCCTGTGTCTCTGCCTCTCTCTCTGTGTGTGTCTCTCATGAATAAATAAATGGAATCTTAAAAAAAAAAAAAAAAAGGAATACTGAACTTAGGAAAACTGGCTCTCTTAATGGATATTAAGTATGCTTACCCTCTTCTCCAAAGGAGGATGTCATCTTCATCATACTGGAAGGTAAGCATACTTGTCTTTTCCTCTGAAAGGAGACACTGTATCTTCCAAGGTTGTGCACTGTGCAAACATCTTTAAGAAGATGAACTGGGGGACAGCCGGGTGGCTCAGCAGTTTAGCGCTGCCTTCCACCTGTGGCCTGATCCGGGAGACCCGGGATCGAGTCCCACGTTGGGCTCCCTGCATGGAGCCTGCTTCTCCTTCTGTCTGTGTCTCTGCCTCTCTCTCTCTCTGTGTCTCTCATGAATAAATAAAATCTTAAAAAGAAAACTTAAAAAAAGAAGATGAACTGGAAAAAAATGAGATGGATTGAAAAGAAATTTTTTAAAGAAGGCAAATTAATGTCTTGCTTACAAGAAATAACTAAACATGAAACATGAGTGACATACTGTCTCATGCCACTTGGTCAATGATTCTGATTAATCTATCCTACGGAGACTGTGACCATATCTGTTTAAATTGTGTCATACAACATTTAATTAAGGCTACTGTCAACAGGTCTCCAAGTTGCAGGATGAAGCCAATTTAAGTACAAAACTTAACCATCCCGTAATGTCCTCAACAAAATAAACTGAACAAATCTCATAAAGCACCAAGTCTACCTTAAAAAGCTATGTGACTTTCTCATTAAATTTCTGTACCTACTTTCCCACCTTTCCCAAAGTACTAATCCACATTGAGAAGGTTGTTTTAGCAACTGCATGGACTCTGTCATGGTTTTAACCTAAAAGGTTAAGTTTAGGGCAGCCCGGGTGGCTCAGGGGTTTAGCGCCGCCTTCAGCCCAGGGCTTGATCCTGGACCCTGGATCAAGTCCCACGTCGGGCTCCCTGCATTGAGCCTGCCTCTCTCTCTGCCTGTGTCTCGGTCTCTCATGAATGAATGAATGAATAAAAAAAAAAAAATGTTAAAAAATAAAGGTTAAGTTTAGGGCAATTCCTTCATCCATAATAATCCTGTATAAGAAGTTGAAGCTAAAAAAAAAAAAAAAAAAAAAAAAGAAGTTGAAGCTGACTTTAATACTTCTGGTGCTCAAGTACTTCTGTTGAAAATTTCATCTAAATGGAAAAAGTCCATCAAACTTTTAAAATTGGATGACTTTTATTATAGGAATAACTCCCTGTAAGATGCACATGAATAATAGATTTGTTTTTCTTTCCAGGAAGATTGTCTAAGTAGCCAAAGAGGGCCTCATTTTGGAAAGATCTTTCCGGTTACCTGAGGGTTTGATGATCCACGACGGGGTTTATCTAAATATTTCTCTGCAAACTCAAGTTAAGCAAGTCATCATGTTTCCATCAAGGAAAAAATGAACACTTGGTCTCGTATACAAAAAGGATAGTCCCGGCCTTGCACCCGGTCACCCTGAAAAGAAAGCTGTGTTTTCAATAGTTAGGGTCTCTCCAGTGTGACCTCTATCAGTTGAGGTCACGAGTTGACAGGGCCTCCGGTGTGACTTCCAGAAGGAGAGTTCATTTCAAATATCTGAGTTGAGCCATCGATTTTTGAAGCGCTGGCCCTGACGGCAGAGGCGGCGGCATGAGCCCTGGGCCTCGGAGAAGGCTCAGAGAAAGGCAGCATCAGGCTCCCGGAGCTGCAGCGACAGCTACGCTTCCCAGAAGAGGCCTGATCTCGCGGGATCTCCAGCGATCTATGGGAACCGCAAGTGGTCCTGGGAAGAGAAACGTGCTCCCTCGCGCCGGGCGAGGCTGCGCCCAACGCCTCTTCTTTGATTGCAGGTCTCGGAGAGGCGTTTGGCTCACACCGTCCTGGGTCAGAGTCACGAGGCTGCTGCGCCTCGCTGTGGGGTTCACCTAGGTGTGGGCAACCCGCCAGTGGCCCCAAAACTGCGCGCACTGCGGGGGGGGGGGAGGTCAAAGGTCCGCAAGAGAGCAAAGAAGACCGGCACAGGCTGCCAACCTACAGCCTCCCGGGTCCCGCCCGGCCTCAGGGTCGGCCCCTGCCTCCTGCCGAGTGGAATCCATCCACCCCGGGGGCCTCTCCTGTCACGACTGTGCGAATCCGTGTGGAGATGACAGCTGGGGTGTTGACATGTTTTGTGTGGTAAGTACAGGGGCTGGGAACCCTCCCTTGCTGTTTCTGACACGTTTCAGTCAGGTTAAGGTGAATAACCTTAGACGCCTCGCTGAGTGCAAATCCTGATCGGCGAGACCGGTCAGGGAGACTTGCTCCAAAGGGCTTTCCTTCTTTAAGGACGGTTTTGTGGTGAACTTTATATATATATATATATATATATATATATATATATATTTATTTATTTATTTTTATTATTTTTATTTTATTTTTATTTTTATTTCTTTTTGTGGTGTACTTTAAAGAGATAGATCATTAGTGTTCTTTCCATCCTTTTGTGGTGAACTTTATTTTTATTTATTTATTTATTTTTATTTATTTTATTTTAATTTTTTTGTGGTGCACTTTAAAGAGATAGATCATTAGTGTTCTTTCCATCCTTTTGTGGTGAACTTTATTTTTATTTATTTTTATTATTTTTATTTAATTTTTATTTATTTTTTATTTATTTATTTTTTGTGGTACACTTTAAAGAGATAGATCATTAGTGTTCTTTCCATCCCTCAGACTTCTCTGGGTCTGAAACACCCCACTGAAGTGAGTCTTCTCCCCTTTTGCCATAAAAAATCAGTGTGTATCATTCCGGTAAGTATGACCTCACCCCATTCTTCAGTGATGCCCTACTCACATGAAGATTTTTCATCTGCTATAGTCAATCAAGGACAGGGAAAGTTTAAAAATTTTTTTTTTACAGAGTTCTAATATGATCTTACTCTGGCCCATTATAGACGGATTTGGCAAACCCTGTACTTAACTATTAATTATCATCCATGTGATCCAGGACTCTTTCAATTGAACAAAATGATCTAGATGGCCGAATCAAGAATTACATTTGAATGCTTTGGGCCTTCTTTAGGCCGGGCTGACGCCTAACAGGGTGTTGTAGCTAAGGGGAGGAAGCATCATGTCCCGGAATGACCAGGGGAAATCCTGAATTTTCAAAATAAATTTATATAATTTCCCACCCCTTTTGTTCCCATTATTAACCAGGAATCAATGGAAGTGGGCATTCCAATCCTAGGGATAGATGCGTACAGGGACAAAACTTCCTTACTATAAACATGAGGAAAGTTTTGTCCTGGGAGAAAATAATAAGATTGTGAAATTAAAACAATCATTTTGCTATTTGCTTGCTTTAATCAGATAACGCAGTAGGTCTAAAATAAACTTGACTTTTTACCTTTTTGTTTTGTGTTTGCTTCAATGAGAAAGAAATTTTCAAACATTGGTTTTAAAAATCAAACATTATAATCCATGGAAAATTATAACATCTACCCTAAATAGAGAGGCTGTTTGAGAACATCGAACTTGGTTCTAGCTGTGTCTTAGAAAATTCTATTTGCTTCACTATACTTGTTTCCCTGTTTGCAGAATATAGGGAGTGGAAAAGCTGGTCATTAACAGATCTTAATATTTTAATAATAGATAAATAGGTCCTAGAGAGTTTTAACTGAGCTTGCATTCACTTCCCTGTAACAAAAGTAATTAAGTAATTTATAAGTAAAATCATTATAATTGAATGATTTTATCTACTTAAATTATTTGGCTAGAAATCTTGAAATATCTTTATTCTTTTGTACCCTTCATATTTCCTAGTTCCCACCCTTAATGGTGACACAGTATCATGGTATCTTTTCTTCCAACTCTATTGAGGTGTAAATGACATGTAACATTCTGTAAGTTGAAGGTATACAATGTGGTGACTTGATATACAGAAATATTCTAAATATTCTAAAGTAATTACGATAATAAAGTTAATGTATTATCTCACATAATTACTTTTTTGGGGGAGGTATGAGAACATTTAAGATGTACTTTCCTAACAATTTTCAGGTATATAATACAATATTATTTCTTTAGTCACCATTAGCTGTACATTAGCTACTCAGAACTAATTCATCTTGCAACTGGAAGTTTGTACCCATTGACCAACACCTCTCCATTTCTTTGATCCCAGGACCCTGGTAACCATCATTCTGCTGTTACTCTGAGTTCATCTTTTAGATTTCACATATAAGTGAGATTGTACAATATTTGTCTTTGTCTGATTTATGTCACTTAGCATAATGCCCTTATGGTCCATCTGTGTTCCCATGTATGGCAGAATTTTCTACTTTTCTTCTTAAGATTTTATTTATTTAGCTAGTTGACACAAAGATAGCTCCCATGGGTGGGGAAAGGATCAGAGGGAGAGAGTGGGATAAGCAGACACCACACTGAGTGCAGAGCCTGACATGGAGCTCAATCCCACAATCCTGAGATCACAACCTGAGCAGAAATCAAGAGATGGATGTTTAACTGAGCCACCCAGACACCCCAGAATTTTCTACTTTTTAATGGCTGAATAATATGCCATTGTTTATATATATTGCACTTTTTTCTCCATTGATTCGTTGTTGGACATTTAGTTTATTTCCATGTCTTAGCTGTTGTGAACAATGCTGCAGTAAACATGGGGGGTGCAGATATTTCAAGAGTGATTTTGTTGCCTTCAGCTATATACCCAGAAGTGGAATTGCTGAATTATATGGTAGCTCTATATTTTTAAAATGTACTTCCATACTGGTTTTCATAGTGAACAGATTTATATTCCCACTAACAGTGCACAAGGGTTCCCTTTTCTCCTTATCCTTGCCAACTTTTATTATCTTGTCTTCTTGATGAGAGCTATTCTGACAAGTATGAAGTGATACGTTATTTTTTTATTTGCATTTCCTTGATGATCATTGATGTTGAGCATCTTTTTATGTACCTGATGATCATTTGTATATATGCTTTGCAGATTTTTTGCTTATTTTTTTAATCCAGTTATTTGTGGGGTTTTGCTATTGAGTTGTAGGAGTTCCTTACAGATTTTGGATATTAACTCCTTATCAAATATATGGTTTGCAAATACCTTCTCTTACTACATAGGCTGCCTTTTAATTTTGTTGATTTTTTCTTTTGCCTCACAGAAGCTTTTCATTTTGATGTGATCCCACTTCTTTATTTTTTATTTTGTTGCTTGTGCTGTTGGTGTCACATTGAAAATAATCATTGCCAAGTTCAATGTCAAATACTTTTTCCCTATATTTTCTTCTAAGAGTTTTACAGTTTCAGCTCTTACACTTAAGTCCTTAATCTATTTTGAGTTAATTTTTGAAGGGGTATAAGTTAGGAGTCCAGTTTCATTCTTTTCATATAGCTGTTCAGCTTTCCCAATACCATTTATTGAAGAAACTACCCTTTATGCATTGAGTATACTTGATTCCCTTGTTAAATGTTAGTTGATATTTTTGATGAATTAGTTTATAATATAAGCCTATCCTTCAAATGAAGCGGTTAGGAAACAAATGGGAAAGATAGAGAAAATATGACAAAGAAAATATTAAAAGTGAATTTTCTTTATTTCCTATGAGTGCAAAGCATCTCTCTTCTCAATTGTACCCCTATTTTTCTAGAAACTCAGACATGATACTGATACAAGTCTCTCAGTGTTTCACTTACCTCCAGTGGTTTTCCTTAGCTCTACTCAAGTCTTTATACATTTTCCCTTTATTAAAGTATCTTTAATTACCTAGTGAATTATCATCTCTTTTCTCCCAGCCCTCTGATTGATGTAGGTAGATTGACATAATTATCACCATTTAACAGTAGAGGATCCAAGCATATAGAACTATATGACTAGCCTAATATTCCATGGTTAATGAGTCATGAAATGAGGGTTAGAACTAAAATCTCATTCTAATGGCCTTCCTTTTAACCATGGTGGCTTTTATCTTCAATTCTCTTGGCCTCAGTTTGCTTATCTAAACTTTTGAATGGGAAGTTATTGAAGTAAATACTACAAATGATGCTTTCTCTTCTAAAATTCAATGATTTAATAATACTAATCAGTGTAATATTTTGCACTATGGAGCTATAAGAGGATCCTGACATTCTCTATATCCTAGCAGTATCTAAGTACATCATTGAACATTAGACTTTTACCATAATTATTGTTTTTGAATTCCCTCATGGCTAAAAAACATATTCCTATAAGGTTGACTTCACTGTTTAATTTGAAGGCAACATTTATGACTGCAACCCATTCCAAATATCATTAGTGAATTTTAATTTCTACCTCCTTATTCTGGCCCTCCTTCCTATTCCATGGCAATTTATTAAAACAGTTCAGGTTAATGTTAAGCTAGTAATATCTTAAAGAAAATTTGTTAGGGCAGCCCCCGTGGCGCAGCAGTTTAGTGCCGCCTGCAGCCCAGGGCGTGATCCTGGAGACCTGGATCGAGTCCCACATCAGGCTCTCTGCGTGGTGCCTGCTTCTCCCTCTGCCTGTGTCTCTGCCTCTCTCTGTGTCTCTATGAATAAATAAATAAAATCTTTAAAAAAAAAAAAAAAAGAAAATTTGTTAAATCTAAATTTCAGTAGCAGGGGCACCTGGGTGGCTTGGACGGTTAAGTGTCTGCCTTCAGCTCAGGTCATGATCCCAGGGTCCTGGGGTGAAGTCTGATGTCAGGCTCCCTGCTCAGCGAGGGGCCTGCTTCTTTCTCTCCACATCGCTTGTACTCTCTCCTGCTATCATTCTCTTGTCAAGTAAGTAAATCTTTAAAAAATAATAAAATTCATTAGCAGATACTTTGTGAATTCAGTGGTGCTATTCTTTCTGAATGTTTTATAGATACAAAACAGTTATCACTTGTTTGGTATATATAATTTCTAGTTTTTCTTTCACTTTAGTTTCAATCATGATTCAATCAGTTTTGAAACCCAACTTTTGGTTAAGGAAATGCCAGGACATCTATTGGCAAAACAAGAAAACGGAAGTGATTTCTGGGGTAAGATTGGTCTCAGAATTGTACTTTGGACTTGACTTATGTGTGAAGAAATGGAACTTTTTCATCTCTGAAAATGCTGAAGTATAGAACAAATATTCCCTCCCTGCAACTTAAAAAACATCTTTCATTAAAAACAAATACTAAAAATAGAAGCTTTGATAAAAATAAATTGAAATAGAAATTATTAAAACAAATGTGTCAACTTTAATTGGAGGCTTGGCCAACATTACTTGCAAACTTTTTAATATAAAATTTAAGGTTTTAAAAAATTATTATTTGGGCTCAATCTACCATGACAATTGAAATTTCTAATATTCATGTATCTTATATTCAGAGAACTCAAATTCAAATTCCTTTAAGGTCAGCAAATAATGTAATAAATGAACTATCCAATGTTTGTTTCATAATGGGGATTCAAGAGCATATTAAAGATAAATAGAAATACTTTTCACCTCCCTATATATCATCTATTTTTATTTTTTTTAAGATTTTATTTATTTATTCATGAGAGACACAGAGAGAGAGAGAGAGAGAGAGAGGCAGAGACACAGGCAGAGGTAGAAGCAGGCTCCATGCAGGAAGTCTGATGTCTGATGTGGGACTAGATCCTGGGACTCCAGGATCACACCCTGGGCCGAAGGCAGGCGCTAAACTGCTGAGCCACCCAGGGATCCCGTATTTTTCCATATTAATGTTTTCATATGTTGACACACAATATACCTCAAATTCCTTTTCAGTGTTTGAAAAAGGAAAACAAAAAGAGATCATGAAAGGTTGATGATAAATGATGACTCCAAGCTTCATTGTCTGGGTGACAAAGGGAATATTAGAGACTTTAGTACAAATAAGAATAATGCTTCACATAAAAAATACATGTGCTCCCGGGATCCAGACAATTATTGTTATGAGGTAATAGAGGTCTAATGTTATATGATCTTCCAAAATTTTTAGAATCTACAGTGATACTTAGGATAAAGTAATAAAACAGACAAAACCCCATGCCCTCATAGAGCTCACAGTCTACTGGGGAAAGTACCAACAATGTACATAGTAAATGAATGAGTTATATAATACTTTAAAATATGGCAACTGCTATAGAGAAAGAATAAGGCACAGTAAAGGAGATTGGAAATAATAGGTAGAATTGCAATTTTAAGTAGTCAGTGTAATTATAATTTGAAGGAGTTGAAGAAACAGTGCCTGTATTTGGGGTCAAGAACTGTAGGCAGAAGAAGATACTAGTGTAAAAGATGATATGTTGAAGGCAGGGCAAAGGAAGCTGGAGTAACTATAGTAAAGTAAAAGAAATGGGCAGTGAGGTTAGAAAGGTTAGGTTATGGTGTGGGTAGTTCTTGTAAATTCCTATGCAGAATTGTAAGAAATGTGATTTGTTTCTGAATGAAATAGAGATCCATTGAATAGTGTAATTTTTTTTTTTTCTCTCATGTGGAATCTCAAGCTTTTTAAGGTTGAGGACAATTTTCTTAACACCGTGAAGGTCAATCTGAACATGGTTGTGTGCAACGGAATTCACGTGGCTAGCAGCCAGTTTGTGACTTCTGCTACGAAAATGTTTACTGAGGGCAGCCCCGGTGGCTCAGTGGTTTAGCGCTGCCTTCAGCCCAGGGCCTGATCCTGGAGACCCAGGATCGAGTCCCATGTTGGGCTCCCTGCATGGAGCTTGCTTCTCCCTCTGCCTGTGTCTCAGCCTCTCTCTCTCTCTCTCTCTCTCTCTCTGTCTCTCATGCATAAATAAATAAAATCTTAAAAAAAAAAAGAAAATGTTTACTGCATCATCCTTTTATAATTATATTTCACATCTAAAACATTCTTTGTCTTACATTTAAAATATTTTCTCCCAACATTTTAAACTGAATTGTTATATAACCTATTTCTATTTATCAGTTAATTCAGAGAATTCCCCACTCTTACCTACTATGACATCAGATTTTTCCTCCTTGCCATTTTGTGTCCTGGGGCCAAACTTTGCTTTTCTGTGTGACTTTGACTCCTAATTAGATTCCTAACAACTGTCTTTTCACCCTGCTTGCTTGCACTTGATGTTGTGTGGAACATGTTCATTGATATCTGTTACCCCTGCTAGCATGAGCATCTTTTCTTGACACCTATTGGCCTTCTGATTTCTTCCATTATAAATATTGATTCTTCAATCAACCTTTCACTCACGTGAAAGGTTTGCCACTTTCATGTGAAAGGAAGGAAATTAATCCAGTTTCATTGCAAATCTCCACTGACCACGTATGGACTTATTAAATATTTTTAAACATAGGGTAAATATCGGTAACTTTGGAATTGTTCATTGTTATTAGGAATGTTATATTCTTTTACAGTTTACAGAAATTTCCCTGTAGAAAATGGAATAGTTATACATATAGAGGGCATACTTTTACACGTAATGGGATCGTGGAATTTAAATGAAAGAGACATTTAAGCACTCCTAAATTTTCAAGTTAAATGGTCAAAATAGTCATCACATATATAGCCATCCTTAGGGCAATCAACTTGCCCCAGACCATCAAAGCCAGAGCTAGTCTTCAAATTTAGCAAATAATTCAGGCAGCCCAGGTGGCTCAGCGGTTTAGTGCTGCCTTCAGCCCAGGGCCTTATCCTGGAGATCTGGGATTGAGTCCCACGTTATATTGAGTCCCACGTTAGGGAATCATTTAGTTCCCTGCATGGGAACTCCTTCTCCCTCTGCCTGTGTCTCTGCCTCTCTCTCTCTGTGTGTGTGTCTCTCATGAATAAATAAATAAAATATTTTAAAAAAGAACAAATTTAGTGAATAATTCATTTTGCTGCTAATAAGACAATACCTCATTCTCAATTAACATGTATAAATTATTACTTTCATACTTAATTTGCAAAGGAATTAGATTGGGGCACCTACGTGAGTCAGTTGATAAAGCATCGGACTCTTGGTTTCAGGTTCAGGTTGTGATCTCAGGGCTATGAGATCAATCCCCAGGCGGGGCTTCATGGTCAGCCCCGAGACTGCTTAAGACTGCCTTCCTCTCCCTCTCCCTCTGTCCCTCCCTTCTGGGCTCATGTACATGCTCTCTCTCTCTCCCCTTCTCTCTCTAAAACAAATCTTTTTTAGAAAAGGAAAGGAATTAAATTAAGTGAAACTTTTGAATTTTTACTAAATAAGACATTTAAAAATTTTTTTAAAGATTTTATTTATTTATGAGAGACAGAGAGAGAGTGGCACAGACACAGGCACAGGCAAGAGAGAAAGCAGGCTCCATGCAGGGAGCCTGACATGGGACTTGATCCTGAATCTCTAGGATCACATCCTAGGTAGAAGGCACCGCTAAACCACTGAGCCACCTGGGCTGCCCATAAGACATTTTGAAATAGGTAGTATTTTGGGATGTGAGGGTGATCCGGCTACCACATCTGTCACTCCATTGATCCCCAGGGTTAATTTGGTTGATCTGGCTGGCTAGGCGGCGTCCCCTTCCTCCTCTGCCACTCTGTGTGCATCTGCTTGCCAAGTTGCACATTCAAAGAGGATGACCTTCCCTGATAGAGGAGGACCGTTCTTCCATAAAGGGTATACAAGTAGCTGTGCACCCCTGCTAGAACTAGAATCTTCAGACAAGCTTTCAAAATCCATTTGTAGGAGAATGTAGGGTAGTCGAGGTTCCAAGACTCCACAGACACATCCAAATAAGGTGCTGCATGAAGCAGTCTGCCTTTCTTTTAAAAATAAGAATAAAAAGTAGCTTTTTGAAGATAAAACAATAGTAGATGAGAACTAATCATTTAGATAAGAACTATACTCTATAAAGGAAATCCTGAATCAATATAAAGCAGTAGGGTTTTTTTTTTCCCCCTATGAAGACAAAACTGCCTAGTAGATGAATGGCATATAATTATGAAAAGGATGAATTAAAGAAAGAATATAATGAACAGTTTCTTAGTAGAGCTGCAGTTTTAGTAAAATAAAAAATTTCTCTGTAGGATCTTTGGATTAGTTCCATGAAGACTTATTTGAAATGTCTTCCTGAATCATTCACTTTGAAATCAAGAGATTTTTATGGAAATCCAGAAATAATTTTTTTTAATAATAAAGAGGTATTATAACAAAATGTATTTACCAGATTGCATATGAGGATACAGAAATTTATAAAATACTCAGCCTGAAATGCTTTCAACATTACTTTTGAATGATTTCTATTATGATTGCTTAAAATGTTAGCGGTTACTTTTTATTATTGCTGCTTATTTTTATGCACATAGACTAAGGTTTACACTTAAAAGAGAAGCTACTTACCTCAACACTTGATGTCACATTAAGTGAAACCATGCAATTCGAGTTTATGCTAACATGGAAAATCTAATGAATATAAAAGCTAATCCCAGTAGCAAGAGATCAGATTATTGTTATCAAGAAATAATGCTAGGTGACTTTTCAACATAAGAGGTTGTTTTCCAGGAAGAACAATCTGATTGAATTCTTACAGTTGTTCAAATCACAAGGACTGCTTTTTCTTAAGTTATTTATTAGTGTCTCAGTCTCATCTTGGCATGACATTATCCCCTTCTGTAGCTTTGGTCTCAAAGAGAAAAAAAAAGATACCTTGGAGAAAATAGAATGTTTGAAAGCTTGTTGATACATCCCACGTGTATCTTTCCTGTTCTTTTTTTTTTTCCCCAATCCTGTCCTTATTTATCATTCTTTTATGTATAATTATATTAATTACAAGTCAGTAATTTAATATTTATTAAAAATAGTAAATTCAGTTTCTGTTTGAAATTTTAAAAAAGATATTTTCTTTTGCAAAGTATGAGAGACTTATTCCTTGTGAAATTGCTCTTCTTTTTAATATATGGTATACTTCTGCCATAAATACAAAAGCACCTTGATGTGAAGTGGTTTAGGAAATTATGTTTATGAACAATTAGGACTTTTTGAGTAAGTTTTACTGAAACTTCAGACCTATGCTAAAAAATAAGGCTTTGAAGTTAATTTTATAACTCATTAGCTAGTAAGAAAGATAGAGATATTTACTTCTTCAAAAATATGAGTCTAGGGGATCCCTGGGTGGCGCAGCGGTTTGGCGCCTGCCTTTGGCCCAGGGCGTGATCCTGGAGACCTGGGATCGAATCCCACGTCAGGCTCCTGGTGCATGGAGCCTGCTTCTCCCTCTGCCTATGTCTCTGCCTCTCTCTCTCTCTGTGTGTGTGTGACTATCATAAATAAATAAATTAATTAAAACCTTAAAAAAAAATATGAGTCTATATTTCAAAGGGGGATATGACCTGGGAACAGTAGCCATTCCCTGACTTATGAAGTTAGAAACGCTGGTATTATAACTTCCCTGGAAAAGTACATTTGTATTCCAAATAGGATCCAGGATCCCTCCCCCTTACAGTCCCCGCCCCCCCACACACACAAAAGAAAAGACTCTCTGAAGGGGATAGGGGAACTTTCTTATGTAAATGTCCAAATATACCTTTTTGTTGTTCTCTTTCCTTTCTAAAATTAATATTTTTTTCTTGGTCCCTCACAATACAGACCCTGTATGTGTACGGTGATATCTGGTTTTCATTGTAATACATAAGTGGTAAAAATTGGGGCATAGAAGAATCAGGTATTATTTGCTGTGTGTAAATAATAATCTTATTAAAAAGCTAGCACCTACGGGCACCTGGGTGGCTTAGTCAGTTAGGTATCTGATTCTTGATCTCAGCTCAAGTCTTGATCTCACAGTCGTGAATTCAGGCCGTGCTTTGGACTCCACACTGGGTGTGGAGCCTACTTAAAAAAATAATAATACATTTTTGTTTTAAAAAGCTAATACCATTTGTGGCAAATGCTCTCTACATTAAAATTAGAAGTCATGGTCTTGAAACAACATTATTACTTCCCAGTTACATTATCTTGCACAGTTGCTTTAAAGAAAAAAACAAAAATACACTTTCTTGGGCTTTACTTGCTTAAGGGTAAAAAAGAGCATTTATTAAAAATTATCATTCCTGTGGTGCCTGGGTGGCTCAGTGGTTGAGCATCTGCCTTTATCTCAGGTCATGATCCTGGAGTCCTGGTCTCGAGTCCCACATCAGGCCCCCCACAGGGAGCCTGCTTTTCTCCCTCTGCCTATGTCTCTGCCTCTTTCTTTGTATCTCTCATGAATAAATAAAATCCTAAAGTAAATAAATAAATAAAAATTATTCCTTAAGAACTATATTGAGAAAGGGAAATGCGATGATAATAATCATGACAATGATGATGATATTGATGATGATAAACAGTAAGTTGAAATTATTTGGTAAATTATTTTAATTTATCCAAAAGACTTAATAGGCTCAGGTAAAATATTTGGTATTGGCTCCTTCTTTGTCTTTCCCTTCCTTCAAAATCCAAGTTCTTGAAATTAGATTAGTACACATGTTCAACTGCTAAAATACTGTCAATCAAAGACCTATACATAATAAACCATCTACAAATGGTTTAGGATGTTGTCTATTATGTGATGAATAATTGAGACAGGAAGAAAAAAATCATAACTATTTCAAATAATATTCAAAGATAAATCATTGAGCAGAGAATTATGTCAGTCCCAGATGGCTGGGGTTTAAGAAAACCTCATTTTTGGCATATGGAACAAATTGCTGCTATTCTAGCCACTTCTAAAGGAACTTTATTAGAAATATTTGGTTTGGCATTATGATGATTTTGATAGTGAATATACTTCATGTTGACTAATAAACATAAGAAAATGAATTTAATTGAAACTGAGAAGTGTGTAAACATGGAATAAAGAAGTAAAGCAACACATCTAATAATTTGAGAGAATAAAGTTTCCTCCATCATTAAATGTTTCATAGACAGATGTTTACTTTTTTCTTTTGTTGTGTTTTATATTTTTATTTGTATATTATTATTTTCATTTATTATTATATATTTATATTATTTCCTTATTTTACTTTTATTGTTATTCTCATCTTTATGGGAATATAGTATTCTGGGAAGCAGTTCATGCAAAATGAAAGAGAATTCATGTTATTTAATATTAAATACAGATAGTAAATTGCAGGTATGCAAGAACAAGTTATACTAATATCTTTAAACATATCCACCTCCTGGGGTGCCTAGGTGCTCTCTCAGTTAAATATCTGACTCCTGGTTTCAGCTCAGATCATGATCTCAGGATCCTGAAATTGAACCCCACTTTGAGCTCTACGCTAGTGCAGAGTCAGCTTGAGATTCTTTTTCCCTCTTTTCTCCCCCTGTACTCTTCCCTCATCCCATGCTTTCTAAATTAAATGAATAAAATCTTAAAAAAAAAAAAAAAAAAAAAAAACAACAACCCAAAACCTATCTACCTCCCCATCCACACAGACTGACAATCAGAAACATATAATGACTAATGCTTTAAAAATCACTCTTAGACCCTTCCTTTGGTGGGCAGGGGATGGGCTAAATAATGGGTGTTAAGGAGGCCACTTGTTATGATGAGCACTGGGTGTTTTATATAAGTGATGAACCACTAAATTTTTCTCCTGAAACTACTATTACGCTATATGTTAGCTAACTAGAATTTAAGTAAAAACTTGAAATGCTGAAAAAAATTTAAAAAGGGACACCTGGGTGGCTCAGTGGTTGAGCATCGCCCGAGGTCCTGGGATGGAGTCCCTCATCGGGCTCCCTGCAGGGAGCTTGCTTCTCTGCCTATGTCTCTGCCTTTCTCTCGGTGTCTCTCATGAATAAATAAAACCTTTTAAAAAATAATTACCATGTTAATAAATTAGTATTAAATTACAAAAAAAATTTTTGACATGAATGATTCTGTTGGCTCTAATGAAGGTGGTTGACTAATCTTATCAAATGGATGTTTGGTCACACCCTCATGTTTTACAATGTGGATAGACTAAGAATTTTCCAAATCTTTACATTCTGCTTCCTTTTGGTTAACAAGTCATTTTTTTTCCCTCAAATTTTACTGTAAGCAATCAGGAGGAAACAGGCTACTCCTTCAACTTTGCTTAGAAATTGCTTCAGCTAAATATCTATTTTCATTGGTCTCAAGTTCTGCCTTCCACAAAACACTAAAACATGGGAATTCATCCAACTTCTTTGTCACTTTGTAAGAAGGATGACCTTTCCTCCATTGTCCAATAACATATGCTTCATATTCACCTTTGACTTAATCAGAATGACCTGTACCATCCATACTCCTCTACCAACATTATATTCAGGATTACTTAGATATTCTCTAAAACAATTAAAACTTTCTTTGTAGCTGCTTTTTTTTTTCTAAGCTCTCACCAGAATCACTCTTACAGTTTTTTTTCTTTTTAATATTTTATTTTTAAATAATCTCTACACCCCATGTGGAGCTTGAACACACAACCTTGAAATCGAGAGTCACACATTCCACCAACTGAGCCAGCTAGGTGCCCCTTAGCAGAATCACTCTTAATGCTGTTCTTGGCAATGTAGGGTTTATCTAGCATGGGCCTTCAGATTGTTCTAGGCTCTACCCATTGCCCAGTTCCAAAGCTGCTTCAACATTTTTAGGTATTTGAGTAGCACCCCTCTTCTGGTACCAATTTCTGGTATGGCGGTACAAACCGCCATAGACTGAGTGGCTTATAAAAAACAAACATTCATCTTTCACACTTCTGGAGGTTTGGAAGTTTAAGATCAAGGCACTAGCAGATTTTGTATTTGGTGAAGGCTTGCTTCCTGATTCTTCACATAGTGGAAGGGATAAGTGAGCTTTCTGGAGCCTCAATTTTAAGGATGCTAATCTCATTCCCGAGGAGTCTGCCCTCATTACCTAATCATTTCCAAAGACTTCATCTTCAAATACCATCACTGTAGGGAAGGTTTCAACATATGAATTTTGAGGGGGATATAGCAAAAATTTTAAGTTTTAATATATGTGCCAAAATTTTAAATATATGTGCTCTTATAATTTAGAGCTAAGGAAACTAAGCTGTTAAGGCGTTCACCTAGAACCAGTTAGTAAATGATATGCATAAAATTTCAATTCAGATATGTCTAACTATAAGCCTACAATATTTTCCTAATACTATGCTGCTTTTTCATACTCCAAACCAGGGCACAAGTGGGTGGTGATTTTTAAATTTTCTTTTTCTACATTTAACAAACTATAGTTCTCTGTATCTCTCTAAAAAATAAACTAATAATCTGTGCATTGTTTATAAAAGTCTTATACAAGTGAATTGCATGATGAATTCTAAAACTAGAGCTGAAATACTTTATTTTCCTAGATAAATGGAAATTTAGGCAATTGCTTTGCAATATGATAAATGGAAACCATTTTTTACATCAAATTGTTTATCTTGTTTGAAAATGTGTCCCTTATCCTCAAATATTCACTCAAATCCATGAAATCTTTCATTAATAAAAAATATGTCTCATAATGGAAAGATAATTGCACAATGTTTTTTTTTTTAAGATTTTATTTATTTATTCATGAGAGATACACAGAGAGAGAGGCAGAGACACAGGCAGAGGGAGAAGCAGGGTTCATGCAGGGAGCCTGACGTGGGACTCCATCCCGGGTCTCCAGGATCAGGCCCTGTGCCAAAGGCGGCGCTAAACTCGCTAAACTGCTGAGACATGTGGGCTGCCCAGTTGCACAGTATTTTGTATTTAAGCACTCTGCACTATAGGAAATGTTTCATGTATTTAGCTTAGTATATATAAGAACTACCAAGAAGTAGCTATATCGGACTCATCAAAATATATAAGAAAATATCCTTAAAAAAAGCAGTATTCCCACTCAAATAAGGACTCCAAACCTGGGAGACTCAGGGGTCCTTCAGGTTTGAAAACAGTAGTATCATGTGTATAGGGCTTTGTATCCTGGCTACTTCTCCTTACAGCAGCATTTATCTAAAGATTTAAGATTTAGAACTGCAACCTTATAGCCAGGTTACAAAAGTCATTCCGCCAAGTTAGCAGCACCATGTCTGCTTATATCCCACTGCTACCAGTAGGATCTTTCAGTAAAAGGAAACCCAGCACAGATGCTGATAATTCACCATACATTGTCCTGGCTGCATGCTATCACCTTTAAGACATGGATAAACTCTTTTACTGAGCAATTGGGGAAAGGGAAAAAATAAACAGGAAGCAGGGTAAAGAGGATGGGGGTAAATGAGCAAGATAGAGAAAAGTGTCTTTGGCTTCATAGCTGTGTTTTGTGAAGTTAATTTCATCCCAAACACTTAGCAGCTTATCAGAGTTGGTCAGTATTTTTGGTGGAAAGTATAAATTCAGTTATTGAATTAAGGAGAATAGAGAAGTTTGGTTATGCAGAGGAAAAAAAATCAGAGATTTAGGAAAGATTCAGCTAAAGTGAGAATGTGTTTTGGGGTGTGGGTGGTTCGGTTGGTTGAGCGGCTGACTCTTGGTTTTGTATCAGGTCATAATCTTGTGGTCCTGGAATTGAGCCCTGTTTCGGGCTCAGTGTTCAGCGGGTAGTTGGTTTGAGGATTCTCTTTCTCTTTGTCCCTCCTCTCACTTGTACATTCATTCTCTCTCGCTCTCTCTCTCTCAAATCTATAAATTAAAAAAAAATGTGTATCAAAAAAACTATAAAAGAATATGCAAAAGGAATAGATAGAATATTGTTTAAAACGGGAAGCTGATCGATTCACAAGAGAATTTATATTCAATGTACATTGTCTAAAATCCCAAGTGTTTTATACTGTTAAACCCCAAAAAACACAAAAAACCACCTTTTAGTAAGTGTAATAAATGATTTTCCCCCCAATAATGGTGCTTTGCCAATCCTTACATTAGAGTCTTTAATAAAAAAAATGTAGTTGGATTTCATGTTTCTTCTTCAAGGACAGAGAGATCATGGTTATTGCATTACAAGGTTATAAAATATCAGTTTAATATTAGAATATAAATATATATGGGGAGGAACTATTTTTCTCAACACAAAATGATTCAAATAATGATTTATATTTTTTGTTAAGTTAAATGTATGAGTGACAACACAGTGACAAATAATTATGTACTTTTAGAAAGCCACATTTTTATTCTGTGACTTGAGGTAACTTGATGTTAAAAAATGTAACATAACTGGAAAAGAAAGCTTTTGGACAGACTGTCATTTGCTCAGATTATAGCTCTGTTACTTATTATTTGTGATCATGGACAAATTAGCTCTAGGTTTAATTTTCTTATTTAAAAGGGATACTAAATACAACCGATCCCTTAGAGTAATTTCTGAGATAAATGAGATAATACATAAAAGGCTTCTGGCATAGAGGCTGTCAAGAAGAAGATATAAATAGCTAAACATTTATAATCATCGTCATTATTATTATTTTAAATACTATTCATTACACACACAAATCTTTATACCTAATCTGTTCCTTGAGCTATGTATAGTCTTCAGTGTCCAACTGTCTTTTCAAAATGCCCACCTAGATACAGAATACACAATTCATATTAAATATATCTAAAACATTAAATTCCATTCCTGCCTAATCTGCTGAGGTGATTCTTCTTCCCATCTTGCTGAATGAAACCACCTTTCCATATGTTGCTAAGACCAAAAACCTCAGACTGATCCTTGATCTTTTTCTCATTATGCAAATCCAGTCTATCAGCAAATCTTATTAGCTCTGATTCCAAAATATAGCCTTTATCAAGCCAGTTCTCATCAATTCAACTGAAAAAACACTAAGCTAGTGTCTTTCATATTGACTTAACAACTCTATAACTGATATCCTTTTCTCCAGTTCACAACCACATTTTGTTCTTCATGCAAAAACCAGATAACTTACTATTTTTTTAGCATTTATTTATTTTGAAAGAGGGAGAGAGAGCATGGAGACATGAAAGTGCTAGACGGGGGCAGAGGGAGAAGGAGAGAGAATCCTAAGCAATCTCCCCACTGAGCACAGTGCATGACTTAGGGTTCTAGATCATGACCCTAAGATCATGACCTATACGAAAATCAAGAGTCTGATGCTTAACTGACTGAATTACACTGGTGCTCCCAGAGAACTATCTAATATGTGCATATACTGTTTCTGTTTTCAGTTATAATTATATTTAATTCCTAAATATTCATCATGGTCAGCAGGATCAGTCATTTCATTTGTCCGCCGCCTCCTCCTCATTTTCTAGTAGAACTCTCTTCTGTGATCACAGTGTTTCAATTGCATTAGCCTTCCTTCACTCCCTTATTTCCCATGTAGCTTATTCCTTTTGAGTATTGATACCTAATGTTTGTTAGATGCTAAATATGTTCCAGACACTGATCAAAATACTTTGATTGAATTTATTTAATCCTTACAACATCCTAAGAAAGAACTACTATTTTTAGCATCATTTTATGTTGAAATGAATTTGAGTACTGAAAGAGTTAATAATTTATCCAAGGTCACAAAATTAGTCAATAACAATCTAAATTCAAAGCCGTGGCATTGTTTCCCAGAGCCTGCATTATTCACTTGTCCCATATACTATATTCCATTTTATATTTATTTTTCAGCCGCTTGTAGTTCTACATTGCATTCTTGCATTTTTAGTATTTGTATTCTTAACATACTGTTGTAAAGGTACTCTGGTTTTGTTCTTGTTCTTTGGGTATGCTGAGACTATTTGACCCATTGAATTCCCATGTAAATTTAAGAATCCATTTGTCAAAGTTGACCAAAACTTGAATTTTGACTAGGGTTACGATGAATCCATACATTAATTTGAAGAGAGTTGTGATAACTACTATAATGAGTCTTTTAGAATGTGAGCATGCTGTATTCCTGTTTCATTCATTTGGGTCTTATACTATTTCTCTTACAATTGTTTTATTGTCTTCAGTATAGACATCTTGCATATCTTTTATTAAGTATATTTCTGAGCATTCAATAATTTTAATGCTATATTTTCTTAGTTTTCACTTTCCACTCTTTATTATTGATATATAGAAATGCATTTGTTTTTTTGGATGGGTTATATATTCAACAGTCTTGTTACATTCACTTATTCAAATAAAATTTTTCCTTCCTTTTTCCCCCTCTCTCCCTCTTCCTTCATTCCTTCCTTATTATTCCTTACAATAAATATGAGGTTTCTGGATCAGATATAAGTAAGCATTTACTTATAGAATATTTAGTGCCAATTTTTTTTACACCACATGTTCCCCCAAAGGTGACCTGGCAAGAATTGGATAAACTGCAGATATAGGTGGGCCTGTTATTTGGGAGAAGAACTCCAGAATTATGAATCTTGGAGCTTATATAGAGCAATTTATGTAGATACACCTCCTCTCCTCAAGAGAAAAGGAGAGGGCGACGTGGGAGAAGGAGCATAGAGGGAAAGGGAGGTAGAGATTGAGAGAGATTGTACCTTCAAGGGAACATAGGCATTTATTTTTATAGAACATATAGAATCCCTATAGAGTATATAGAGTTTATGGAATATCACCAGGATGAAGAGGGGAATATCCTTTGTCCAATCAGTTTGAAAGTAAATAAATGGCTCCAGAGTGATAAACCTGCAAATCTCTCTAGGTTCATTTGCTATTTCTAATTTACAAGGCTTGTTTGCTTTCAGTCATCCTTTAAAGCCAGTAATTTTTGCTCTGAAAGCTCTGACCATTGAGAGAATCGGAAATATTTACGTTGTAATATCCCAACAGGTGTATGTGTAGATTTGTTTTTGGATTTTCTTTGTACACACTGTTTTATTTCTTCTGTTTCAATTATGTGATTTCAAAAGAATGTTCTTCCCTTGTTATACTGTGTTGGACCAGTACAGTGTTTAATAGAAGAGACATTTTTTTCTCATTCATCATCTTAGGAAAAGTGTTCAGTATTTCACCATTAAGTATATAATATTTATTTGAGGTTTCTGTAATTATTTTTCATATGATTTTGTGAGTTATCTTGTTTCTCATTTTTAAAAAATTGCTGTGTATCGCAAATAGGTGTTAAATTTTGTTGTTTTTTTCATCTGTTTAAACTCTTCTCATTTTTTCCTATAAATATGAAGGATAATTTTGTTTACTAACATTTGAATATTAAACTAATCTTATTCTTGCATTTATAGAACAAATCCCTCTGGTCAAAGGATTTTATTATTTTATATATCACCAGAAATAATGAACTTAGATTTTGTTTAGGATATTCATATGCAATTGATGAAAGAGTCTGTAATTTTCTGTTCCTGTGACATTCTTATAAATTTCTTATCAAAGCGATGATGGATCCAGAAAAGTGTTTGTAGAGTGTTTCTTCTGTTACTAGCTTCTGGATAAATTTGTGTAAGATTGATGTTGTTCTTTCTTAGATGCTTAGAAGATTTTATTAGTGAAGCCATGTAGACATGGGATGGTTTCTGCTCTTATTTTGATAATTTTCTTCTTTTGTTTTTCTGGGTTTCAAGCTGTCCTCTGTTGCTAGCTTCTTAAGATATAAATTAAATCATTGCTTTTCATTCTCTCCCATCCCAGAATGTGTGTTTAAGGCTGTACATTTCCCCATCACTTAGCTGCATTTGTTCAAGTGTTCATATTTTGTGTTTTTATTAATGTTCAAAATATTTTCTTTTTTTAAAGATTTTATTTATTTTTTCATGAGAGAGAGAGAGGCAGAGGCATAGGCAGAGGGAGAAGTAGGCTCCTCACAGGGAGCCTGATGCAGGACTTGATCCCAGAACCCTGGGATCACGCTCTGAGCCAAAGACAGATGCTCAATCTCTGATCCACCCAGGCATCCCTCTTCAGAATATTTTCTAATTGTTTTTCACTATGGGTTAATTCCCCAGGGGTTGAAATGTTTTTAGTGTTTTTTTTTGTCATTTTTACAAGTTTAATTATACTGTATATAGAAAATAAGGCATTATAAAATTTTTGAGGCTTTATATAATTATTGATTATTTGTATGTTCATGTATCAGACCACAGATTTATTTAGAGTATGTGTGTGCTTGTTTTTGCTTTATTATATTCATTTGTGGACAATAAGGGATGATGATTTATTATCAGAAGATATTGGAAGGAATTACCAATAGTCTTTCTGATTATTACAGGTCTGACAAAAGTGAGAACTGAGAATCAAGAAGAAAAAATAATTAGAAACGTATCACTATTTGAAATAATACCAAAATGGTCATTTATGAAAAGTGACTAAGCATCATGTAACATAATAATAATGTTTATCATTTAATAGGTCTTAGATTATCATTATCATAAACTTGATGAGAACAGCAAATTATGTGCTCAGTTGTGTCTCACAAATCTTGGAATTCCATTCATGATTTAAATGTGATTATTATTTGTATAATAGGATCAATTCAATATAATAATTGCCTCACAATATAAAAATACATTTTAAAATTTAAAGAATAATACAATATGTGAACTACATATAAGAAATATGAACTTTGGGATCCCTGGGTGGCGCAGCGGTTTGGCGCCTGCCTTTGGCCCAGGGCGCGATCCTGGAGACCCGGGATCGGATCCCACGTCGGGCTCCCGGTGCATGGAGCCTGCTTCTCCCTCTGCCTGTGTCTCTGCCTCTCTCTCTCTCTCTCTCTCTCTCTCTCTCTGTGACTATCATGAATAAATAAATAAAATCTTAAAAAAAAAAAAAGAAATATGAACTTTAAAATTCAATTTTAAATTTAAGAAAGTTCTAAGAGGTAAACTTACCTCATTGGTGGTGCTTCTGTTGATAGTGTAGGAGAGTACAAATATCTCTGAAGTTCACTATTACAAGGCCACTAATATTTTTGCAAATTAATATCTAAAAGCTGCCTAGTACTTTTTAATTTATAAAATGCTTTCATTCATAATCCTAGATTTTGCTTAAGACTCATAATGCTCAATGTCTGCTGAGCTAGTTTGGAAGAGCTGATGATATAGTATTTTCCCCACTGAAGGGTGCTAAAGTAAGAATATAGCTCCTATATTCCAAATAAATAGATGCGTTGATTTGCTATTTCTCTTGACTGCTGAACTGATAGTCTATTGACTGACATTTAAGTTCATATTCATTTCATGAATATTTATTAAGTGCCTAGTATATGAATAACCAATTTTGGATATTAGTTACTGATCATTATTTATAGTATATAATTTTATGAAAACTTAGTTTATTTGCATTTTAGTAACTGGCAATTATTTCCATTTTACTAATTCCCATCATTGGTTTTTCTTTCATGTTAGTTTTAACCCAAACTCATTGGATGCTGTTAACCCATTTTCAGCACAAAAATGATTAATGAATTACTCATGTAGTTTTTCCCTTAATGTAGGGTATGTAAAATAAAATGTAATCCTTGTCTCCTTGGATGCCTATACATCTCCTTTGTCTAAAGTCTAGGTCTTTTAATGAGAGGAGTGGTTTTCTATTTATGTTCCATACTGTGAAATGATTTGGGATAGTTTTTTGCTTGGGAAATCTTTAATTCAAGAGGAGCACATGACAGCAGGGTTAAATCTTTTTTTTTTTTTTTTCTTAATTTTTATTTATTTATGATAGTCACAGAGAGAGAGAGAGAGAGAGAGGCAGAGACACAGGCAGAGCGAGAAGCAGGCTCCATGCACCGGGAGCCTGATGTGGGATTCGATCCCGGGTCTCCAGGATCGCGCCCTGGGCCAAAGGCAGGCGCCAAACCACTGCGCCACCCAGGGATCCCGACAGCAGGGTTAAATATAAGACAGGGAAAGAGGAGGACTGTCCTCTTTAGAACTGTTCTGGCCTTTGAGTAAAATTTAAGTAATAAAAAAGGTTATAATTTTTGCTGCCTTTAAGATCTGTGCACTATACAAAAGCAAGTTTGTGGGATGAAAAGTTTATAGGAAGAAAAGGGCTAACTTTCCCTGAATAGCATCTTATATTGAGTATTTATGATATTAGGATTATGTTGTAACATTCCTAAAATCAAGACTGGTAATTCCAACCTGGCTGTACATTAAAATCACTAAGAAACTTTATTAAAAATATTAATGTCTGAGCCCCACCATAAGCCAGTTGAAACCAATTTCCTGTTTTTTTTTTGTGGTTTTTAGATGTTTCCCCATGACTGAAACTGCTACACTACATAGTGTGAACCCAGATTTAAATACTCTCCCATCTAACAGAAATAAAGCCTAACAATCCTGTGCATATGCAACTCCACCACTAGTGGAAACGATGTGTAGAGTAAATGGACTACTTTGGACTCTGTGTGTGTGTAATATACATGTTGAACAGTTTTGTACATTGACAGATAAACGTTTATGGCTTTTTAACATCAAAACACATTAATACTTTAAAGAAGGTTATTACTGTTATAACACAAATGTCAATGCACTTCTGATACTTATTAGACACAAAACAATGAAGCCATTTCTGTGTATATTAGAAAATTCAATTTTTGTGAATTATGCTTAGATAATTTTAAAAGACAAAGATACTTCTCACCTGGAAAGAGATTCATTTATTCTGTTTAACTGAATGTCAGAGCAAAACATCTGATGGTTTTGAATGGACCTAAATTGTTCTTTAAATTAAATATGTACATGAAACAGTTTTTCTAATATGCAAAATCTAAGAAGAAATTTCCTTTATTCCTCATTTGCAGTGCTCCTTTAAATACTTAAAAAGTCAAAATGTGAGGAAACCAATTTAATGAAACAAGCCAGCAAGATATTCAGAAATTTGCTGTGTTCTCTGCAACCAAGTGTGTGAGACAATTGAATTTTCTTATATAAATGATAAACCGAAAGAGAAATCAAGGCTTTTTTTTTCCCCCTTACTATGAGCTATAATTTAAAACAGTATGGGCCTTTTGATAGAACTTCTTAATCTAAAACTACCCAAAAAGAATGAGATAAAGATTTCTGTCAACCCATTGATGCTGTGTGACTTTGCCCCGTAGTCTTTGAGAAATTTTGTAAAGAACTATAGCTTTTTTTGCTTAGCAACAGGATTTTCTAAACCTGCATCATTTCCTATTTAGACTTTGAAAGATATTGTTTCAGTGTACTGTGGGATCAGACAATTTTAGGAGATTAGATAGCTTAGAGTCTAAAGTAGGACAGTAAATCACCTATTTTAGTTCTTAAAAAATATTTAGTAACAATATAAAAATTAAGTGTCTTTATGAAACAAAGCTACAAAACTGTCACCATTCTCATTTATATCCTGACGGACTATTAAGAAAAGCTCATTTTATTATGAATATTTCCATCAAAAATATTTCTCTGAAATTCTTTCTGAAAGTTCAGACTCATTGAACTATGAAACTGAAGAATAAATTTGAATGATGTTTAATTCATGAGTTCACTTGTATTACATTTATTATTGCTTTTCCTTTAATTTTCATTTTTGTTAAAGTGTATTTTTATACTTTTCAGGTATATTTTATAAAAGCATTATATGCAGAAGTGACACAGTAAGATGAATTATTTTTTGAAGATTTGTAACCAGTTCTCATTTATAATAAATTAAATCAGAGTCACCTTTGCCTGTATCTTCTCCATCTAATATTTTCTACCAAATCAAAAATAACTTTTCTTCCTTGATTTCTATTTACTGAGTTTCTGTGTATTGGGTGTACTGACAGGGACAAGTGTGTGGTGGTTCTTTACGGAAAGAGCCAAATCATAATCTAGTGGAAAAGGCAACCATTTCAGGTCAGGGCCTGGCTACCAAGCTGCACTGGTGCTGAATGTGAAACTTCTTATAGAACAGAATCTAAGGAGAAAGGATCTCTATAGCATAAGAGGAAGCATCAGATATTTCAGTATTACCTTCACAACAGGTTTTTTTGTTTTGTTTTGTTTTGTTTTTTAATCTCCATTTCTTTGAATTGTAGAATTCTGCCCCCAACCCAGTGTTTCTGCCTGACCCAGTCAATACATAGGATGTCCTAGACTATGGCTAAGGTAAAGAATAATTAGAAAAAGAAAGTGTCTGCATTTAGATTTTGGATTTCAAAAGAATTTTCATAGTTGGGACTTCCAGTCAGGCAAAGTGAGGAGCTCAACAAAACCTCTCCCCTAAAACCAGCTCTAAAATTGGAGAAAATGGTCAATTGCAACAATTCCAGGGTTCTGGAAATTGATCAAAAATTTATAGGAATTGAGACATATTATTCTTGAAAATCTACGAAACTAATTGAACAGTGAGAACCTGTACTAGGTATTCTTGCCTAAATTCTCCCCCACCCCAGCCAGAAAAACTGTCAACCTTACTGCTGGTACTTTGCTTGATTTGGTTTGGAGATGAAAAAACACCAGTCTAGTTGGTAACAATAGCAATCTCAGTAGCTGATGAACATGGATGATAAGTGACTCCACTAGCTTTAGGTTGTAATTCTGATAGGGAAATTTAAAAAGTGAGATCTCAGAAATGAAAAATCTATACAGTGCTATGAGAAGCTCTTCATACATCCCTGGCTTTCTGAGAAGGTGAATAAATATGTAGTAGAGATGGAAGAGAACCAGAAATTAAAAACTAGGAAAGACTTGAAAACTGCCTGAACTTTGAGTGTGCACTGCAATCCATACCTAGATCCACTGGAGTGACAGAAATATTTTAATTTGGGATAATGGTATTTATTGTACAAATCTAAAAATTTACTAATTTTCACTGATTGCATACTTACAGTAGATAATTTTATGCTTTGTTAATAATACTTTAATAGAACTATAAAATGTGGGAAAGGATATTCAAAACATTTTGTTTTGCAGTTAGTTTTTAGGGACAATAATTTAGCGTAAAAATATTCTGGGCATCACAGATTTGCCTTTTGAGTTATCCATAGGCCAGGACAGGGAAAGAGAGTCAGCGATTTGACTGAGCTTAGCCTTACTGGAAATCCTTGAGACCAGGCTCTATATTCTAGTAATTTCCAGGATAACTGGTAGATGATGGATAGGTATAATGAAGAAAATAGGAGGGAAAAATATCTTTAAAAACTGGTTTGTTTGTTTTTTTTCCCCCCATGGCTCAGAAGACTCATTAAAACAAACAAGTAAATCCTCTGTTTCCTGGAACAATCTGGTGATAAGGCAGTCATATGAAAATGGATATGTGATATCATTTGCAAGAGAGGCCTGCAGCATATTTTGGAAGTCCTCACAAACTTTAGGACTACATGTACTGCACACTAGCAATTGCCATTAAGGCCATGGATGTCAGGATGGCTGGATGCCAGGGTGGCTAAATGTCACAGAAGAACCAGCAGAAATGAATTGTTTTTTTTGTTTTTGTTTTTGTTTTTGTTTTTGTTTTTATTTTATTATTTATCTATTTATTTATTTATTTATTTATTTATTTATTTATTTATTTATTTATTTATTTATTTTTCAGAAATGAATTCTAACAGCAAATGCTATCAAACATGCCAGCATGAACACTGGATTATAAAGAACTGTGGATTTTCTCCCTAGCACCTTGGCTATGTGTTAATCCTCTCCAGAACTTAACAGCAACTCTAAAAGCTAGGAGAAACCCTGGATTAAGTTCATCAATGGACATTTATTCTAAATTGAATAATGTTAACTTCCTGCAATAGTTGAAATAGACACAGGTGAAAAATAAATTCAGAAATATGAAAATAAAAAGTTAAATATCTTCTACACCTACTTTTAAGGCCAGAGATCCATACCTTCTATATATTAAAATAAACATAGGATGTCTTTCAAGGACACAAGTATAGCAAGACCAGACAATGAGTTAAATATATTTTTATGACTTTGTCACCTCCGATTAGATAAAAAAAATTACTAAATTCACCAACATACTCATTTTCAGGAAATACTTATTAAAAGTCTTACCTTTCACAAAAGTGTATCATGTTCAAATGTATAAAATTAAACTTTATTTTTATTTTTTATTCAGGAGTTTGAAAGACACCAAAGTGAGAGTTAGACAAACCAGGTTCCAGTTCATGTTTTACTACTAATTAAGCCTGAAAAAAAATAGCTTAATATCTCTGGGCCACTGCTTTCTTATTTTTGTAAATGAGACATGAAGTAAGATAGTATATAAGCCTTTTTCAATAATGGGATTTTATGACCATAATATAGGCTATATGCTACTTCAAATACATTGTGCAGCAAGATTGAATATTTAATTAATTAGTCAATTAATTAAGTCAGTCAATTTTGTCAAAGAGATAACTGAAGTGACACTGACAAATACATAACTTAAATAGAATGAATTGTTATATTAAATTTATTATATAAATTGAAATTTATTAAAGATATTAAGAGACAAGGACATTTTGTGACATGATTCATAATAATTGAGTAGGGAATGAGATTTTGAAGGCAAGATAAACCAACTATTTTTCTGAATGAAAATTCATGGCCAAAATTTCCATTAGTTCAGCTCTTATATACATATATATTTTTAAGATTTTATTTATTTACTAATGACAGACACAGAGAGAGAGGCAGAGACACAGGCAGAGGGAGAAGCAGGCTCCATGCAGGGAGCCCGATGTGGGACTCGATCCCAGAACTCCAGGATCACACCCTGAGCCAAAGGCAGATGCTCAACCACTGAGCCACCCAGGAGTCCTGAGTTTAGCTCTTTTAAAAAAAATATGCACTCTCCATGAACAGTAAAAGATAATACACGTATAGATTGATATCACCTGGGTAAGTAATTTTTGAAAATACACAAACTCTTTTCCAAGTAGGTCCAAATAGATATGTTCACCAATTGCCAGTGAAAAAATGGGAATTACAGACAAAGGTTACAAATGTGGGCAAAAGCTATCGAGGCCACAACTATCTTTACTATGTTCCAAACAATGAAATACAAATGAAGTAAATCTATTGAGACAATTGGATTACTAGGAGAAAGCTTCTGAAAACCCAGTGATTAAGTCAGGTAAAAATAATAAAGTGCTACCCCTATTACTTACTGAAACATGAAAATGCAATTATGCAGAAAAAAGAGAAACATTTAAAAGTTGTGCTACTAAGAATATGGTACTAATCTTTCTTAATACCTCTTTCTTTCAAGTACTACTTTCCCAATATTTTGTCATTTTAAATTCTCTTCAAAATATCCTTCATGTTCACTATCATGTAGCATTTAGTGAGTCTGTTTTTCTGTCTAGTGTCAAACAAATAATATTCCTTTCACTAATTTAAATCTCATACATGTTTTTTCCTAATTATTATCTTGGCTAATAATTCCCAAATAATTCCTAATTATTATCTTCCTAATAATGATCTAGACTTTTACCATTATTTCCTATACATGTATAGATTTGGGAACACAGATAATAGGAATGGCTTTTCTTTATTTTAAATTCAGTATTTTTGTAGAATTTTGGAGAGTCATAAATAAGGCACTTTGAAGATTCTGTTTCATGTCTTACACCTAATTCATCTCTAATATCCATCACCAATTATCAAGTCTAACATAAAATACATATTAGTATTTAATGCTGTACAGGATAAAAGTAAGCAAGTGAACATTCTCATGGATGGAATTGAGAAACCAAAGGAATTGGCCTAAATAGAAGTATAAATGGTGACTATCTAAGGGCACCTCAAATGATAATATCTAAGGCGATGCATAGTCCACTAATTTAGGAGGCTAGCACAATGCATAAATCCACCTGGAAGGAAACATGCTCATAAAGGAGAATCAATTTCCACAGTGAGATATATCATGTTTATAGCTCTATAGCGGGTAGTGTATCTTATTATTTTTGAAGTCATCAGTTCAATAATTTATTATTTACATTTGGTTACAATGTTGAATAATTTTCTTGTAACAAATTAACAAGTACTATTTTATATGTTTTGTCTATCCATCTAAATTCTTGATAGATGGTTTTCATTAACTTTGCCCTTGAATCTTGCCTACTTGATTGATCAGTTCCTTTTGAATCTCTTTCCCTCATTCAGGAAAGAATATCTATCTGGTTTAATAAATAGTTTTAAATATGGCTTTTCAAAAAAATATTTAAGAAGTGTTTAAGATAGATAATTGAGTTTAATTAGAAATAATAGGTTATTCTTTGTTAAACTACAGTATTATATATTCTCACTAAAACTTTCAGAAAACTTTATCCTGTAAATATACTAAAATTCTTTCTTATAAATGACAAATAATGGGCTCCTTATTTTAGAAGACTCTTTCAACGTCCAGCTTATTTCAGTGAAATTTTTGGGTGTACTTATTTTATTTAGTTTTAATTAATATTGAAATATAGGAAAAAAGAATATTCCTCTCCTAGTTTATGTTTTTATTAAAAAAAAACACACACACACAACAGTATAACAGAATGATTGGGGCACAATCTGAGAAGTTGAATTGCACAATTTGAATCTGACTAAATCAGTTCCTAGCGTTGTGACATTACGGATGTAACATTTCTGTGCTGGAGTTTTCACCTCCTTAAAATGGATCTAAGAGAAATTACCTCATACTGTTGTTGAGCTAAAATGGTGTATAAAATACCTGGCATATAGTGAATGCTGTAAGATATTTGCTATTCTTATTTTCCCTACTTCAAATCTATACTATTAAAAAATATGTTTTCAGAAAAAAATAAAATGAAGAAAAATTTGAGAATTGAAAAACACAAAAGTAAAAGAGAAATGAAATAGGCAAATGTGAAGTTATTTTCAAGCTGAAGAAGCCTATGAATGTTAGAAAAGTAAAATAGATGAAAACACATGGGAGGCTGCTCTAAAAGATAGAGAAGGATAGCAAGGATGAAAAGAAAATGAGAAAGGAGGGAAAGGCAATGGATAAATTACCTGAAAGAAATGAAATAGAGAACTGGGCTATATAAGCTAGAGAGGAATAAAAGGATTCAAAGTAGAAAAATGATAGATCAATCATTTTGAGAAATAGCCATATAGTGAGAGGAAGATAAGTAAAGTAAAAAGGAAGGAAGTTTCACCCTTTTTTTCTAATCAACTTGTACTGGAAAAGAAAGAAAAAGCAGCCTTGTAAGAAAGTCTATGTATGGGTGTATGTAATTTAAAGCATGATAGATATGTTATAATTCATAATGTAGACAGTGCATATGTTACTTTATCTTTTATTAATAACTGAGTAGTGGTCCATGTTTGAATTCATAGAATTTTAAGGACTGTGTCATTAAGCTGAGTTATTATTATTGTGTTGTGTGCCCTGCCTATTTTTTTCTATTACTAAAACAAACAAAAGTGTTCTTTTGGGTCATTATTGTAAGAGTTTAGGCATAGGCATATATTGTTGATGTTGTTGTTGTTGTTATTGTTGTGTTGGTTTGTTTTTACTAGATTCCTACAAGAATGATTGTTCACCTAAAGGTTTTGAACATACTTCATTATTTTCAACTTAGTAATAGCTAATAGTAATAGCTGTCTGAGAAGCTGACAGTAATAGCTGTCTATTTCCCAGAAATTCTGTCACAACATGACATAATCTGTCCTATAAAATGTTGCTAATCTGATAGGCAATATGTAACTCAATATTATTGTCCTGTGTACCTCTCTAGTTCTCATTATATATTGGTCATCTACATCTTTTTTTTTTTTTCCTTTGGGATTTGATTATTAAGCATTTTGTTCAGGTTTTTTTTTTATGGTTTAGTTAAGGGATTCTGTCTGTATTAAGGGCAATAATCATGGATAATAATTTGTTGTCAATGTGCCTTTTATGTGTCCGTAGTTTTGTTTCCTGAAGTTAATTTTTTTAGTTGATGACATTACTATTTCAAGAGCTTATACTGATAATTTCTTCTCCTTATGCCCACCCTCCTTTCCTCCTCCCTTTCTCCCCGCTTCCCTCCCTTCCTTTCTGTCATTCCATTCCTCCCTTCCTTCTTTTCCTTCCTTCCTTCCTTCCTTCCTTCCTTCCTTCCTTCCTTCCTTCCTTCCTTCCTTCCCTCCCTCCCTCCCTCCTTCCTTTTTCCTTCCTTCCTTCCTTCCTTCCTTCCTTCCTTCCTTCCTTCCTTCCTTCCTTCCTTCCTTCCAGATATAATTGACATTGTGTAAGTTTAAGGTATACAGTGTGTTGAGTTGCTACATTCATATATTGTAATATAATTAACCCTTATGGTAGAATTAGATACTATTTCTATCAAGTCAGTAATTGTCATTTCTTTCTTCTGGGAAGATGGCAGGATCCTGATCTCACCTCATTTCAGGGATACAACTAGATAACACCTACATCAGTGTAAACCCAGTGTAACCCCAAAACAATCTAAGACTGGCAGAATAGGATCTCCACAGCTAAATGTAGATAAGCCACGTGAAACATGGTAGGAAGGGTAGACAGAAGATCAGGAACCAAGCTGACTCATGAGACTGAGGAATGAAAGCCACTGTAAGCATGGAGAACAGAAAGGAGCAGACTCCACCAGGCACTTCAGGCATGGGGGATCCACATTGGGAAGATGAATCCTTTTAACCTTTGACTTTGGTAACCAGATGGGTAACTTCTTGAGTTTTTTTTTTTTTTTTAAGATTTTATTTATTCATGAGAGACACCCAGAAAGAGGCAGAGACACAGGCAGAGGGAGAAGTAGGCTCCCTGCTAGGAGTGTGATATGAGACTCCAACCCAGCACCCTGGGATCATCCCCGGAGCTGGAGGCAGATGCTCAACCACTGAGCCACCCAGGCATCTCAACTTCTTGAGTTCTTTCAATCAATGGAGCTTAACACATGAAACTAAAAATCAGTGGGTCAGCACTAGGAGAGCCTAAGGGCAGAGGAAAGCCTGATCCCTACCCTTAAAGGGACAGCACAACAAACAGCTCCATAGAGATATAGCATAGAAGAGTAGTTTAAAAAATGCCTGGGATATATGGGAGAGAGATTCATTTACTAATCTCAAAGCCTGTGCTGGAGGGACAGGGATCTTTGGAAAATCTTTCCAAGAACAAAAGAAATGGCAGGTGCCATTTCCCTCCCCTGTCCCTCAGCCTAGATTCACAGACATCTGTGGGAAGGAGTCCAGCACAAACATTCTACACCTAGCTTGCTAACAGTGAGTGCTGCTTCCACGCTCTTTTGTGGATTAGCCCCCTCCATCTCAACCTCAGTAGCTATCCAAATCAGTGCATGTTCTCCTCCCACAGCAGACCTGAGCTAACCTTGCTAACACCGCATACCTCATACCCATGATTTTCTGAAGTCTTCTATGGACTCTCTTGTTCCTACCCAGACTCTGCAGGAGTACATCCAAAGGATTACATTACCATAAGTATGGCTTTGTGGAAGCAGCTGTGGCAGGGGCCATGACTCCTTCCCCAAGGAGAGGGGAAGATAACTACGTAAACCAGTTAGATTGGAGCCCCAACAATGGGCTGAGACAGATATGTAATCCTACTATAGGCTTTTTCTACTAAGAAAAGCCTCCCAGAGAATGACACAGAGAGAGTGTACTGCTTGATTTGACCAACCTAAATCCTAAGGTGTCCCCAGGCTAGCCCATTAACAACACAGGGACCAGACCATGCCCAAAACAGGCAAAGAGAGTCTTTACGGACAACTGGATTAAAGACAAACACAGATCAGCCACAATAGCAGAGTGCACACAACACACATAGGGGACACCCCTAAAGTGCCAGGTTCTGGTGAACAAGGGATATATTGAATGATAGGGCACCACAGGACCTCTTCACAAAGCCATTAATTAAAAGAGCAGAAGACAGCTAACTTTCCTAATGGAAACATGCAGAGAGTTAAACAAAATGAGACAGAAGAATATGGCCCAAATGAAAGAACAGGATAAAAATCACAGCAGGAGAACTAAATGAAATGGGAATAAGTAATATGCCTGATTGAGAAATTAAGATAATCATCATAAACATACTGTCCTTGGGAAAGAGTAGAAGAACTGTGTTACCTTCAACAAAGAGAAAACATAAGAAAGAACCAATCATAGATTAGGAACTCAATAACTAGAAGAAAAAATACAGTAGAGGGAATAAATAGTAGTAACTTGAGAAGCAGAATAATGGGTCAGAAACCTAGAGAACAGAGTAATGGAAAACAAGCTGAACAAGAAAAAAAAAATAAAGAATGAGAATAGATTAAGGGAACTCAGTGACACCATTAATCATAACATTCACCTTATAGGAATCCCAGAATAAAGAGAAAGAGAAAAGGAGGCATAAAATTTATTTGAATAAATAATAGCTGAAAACTCCTCAAATCAGGGGAAATAAATAGATCCAAATCAGGAGTCACATAGAGTCCCCAACAAAATCATTCCAGAGAGGTCCACACCAAGACACATAGTAATTAAAATGGCAAAAAGTACTGTTAAAAAAGAATTTTAAGAGCAGCAAGAGAAAAGAAAACTTTCACACGAGGGAAACCCCATGAAGATATCAATTGATTTTTCAGGAGGAACTTTTCAGGCTAGAAGCGAATGGTATGATGTATTTAGAATACTGGGGTGGGGGGCAGGGATTTGAACTTGCAACCAAGAATAATCTACCCAGCAAGGCTACTTACTATTTAGAGTAGGAGTGTAAAAGAGTTTCCCAGACAAATATGAGTTAAAGGATTTCATGATCACTACTCCAGCCCTCAAGAAATCTTAAAGGGGACTTTTTGAGATGGTAGGTAAGTAAGGGAATTAGAAAGAACAAAAGCAGTAAAATTAAGTCTATCCATAAAAGTCACTCAAAGGCTTCACAAAATAAAGGGATATAATGCATGACAGTATATCCCTAAAACATAGGAGAGGGAGGGGTAAAAATTTAGTGCTTTTAGAATGGCTTCAAACTTAGGTGACCATCAACTGAATATAGACTGATATACGTACAAGATGTACAGAAACCTAATTATAACCAGAAATTTAAAAAAAAAGCTGCTAATAGATATTCCAAAATTGAAGAAAAGAAAAAAATTGAAGTATATCATTAAAGAAAGCCAGCAAACCATGAGATGAGAGCAAGAAAAAAAGGAACAGAGAAGAACTACAAAAACAATCATGAACAAGTAAAAAAAAAAAAAAGGCAATAAGAACATACCTATGGATAATTATATTACTTTGAATGTAAATGGACTAAAAGCATTCCAATCAAAACCTAGAATGACTTAATGGATAAAAATGTAAGACCCAGCTATATGCTGTCTATTAGAGACACATTTCAGACCTAAAAACACATGCAGATTGAAAGTGAAGGAATGGAAGCATTTGTTACACAAATGAAAGTGAAAAAATAACTGGGATAGCAGTACATTTATTGAACTATATACATATATATATAATTATTATTTTTTAATTTATTCATTCATGAGAGACACAGGGAGAGAGACAGGCAGAGACACAGGCAGAGGGAGAAGCAGGCTCCATGCAGAGAGCCCGATGTGAGACTCAATCCTGGGTCCCCAGGACCAGGCCCTGGTCTGAAGGCAGCGCTAAACCGCTGAGCCACCCGGGCTGCCCTGAACAAAATATATTTTGAAACAAAGACTGTAGCAAGAGACAAAGCAGACATTACATAATCATACAGAATAACCCACCAAGAAGATTGAACAATTGTAAATATTTATACATCCAACTTGAAAGTACCCAAATACATAAAGCAGCTAATAATAAGCATAAAGGTAATACAGGCCTACATAAAGAAGAAAGAAAAATCCCAAATAAATGATCTATCCTTTCACCTAAAGGAGTTAGAAGAAGAACAAACACAACCCCAAAACAGTAATAGGAAGAAAATAATAAAAATTAAAGGTGAAATAAATGAGAGAAAATGAAAACAAAACAACAAAAAGTGCAGTAGAACAAATCAGTGAAACATTTTTTTTAAAGATCAACAGAACTCTTAATCTTTAGCAGACTCATGAAAAAAAAAGAGTGAGGATTCAAATAAAATCAGAAATGAAAGAGGAGAAGTAACAGATACCTCAAAAATACAATTGTCTGATAATATTATGAAAAATTATATACCAATAAATTGGACAACCTAGAAGAAATTGATAAATTTTAAGAAACATAACCTCCTAAAACTGAATCAAGGAAAAATAGAAAATTTGAACAAATTACTAGTAATGAAATTTAATCAATAATCAAAAAACTCAAAAAACGTAGAGATCAGATAGCTTCACAAGTGGATTTTAATTGACATTTAAAGGTCAATTACATATTCTTCTCAAACTATTCCAAAAAATAAAAAAGGAAAGATTCTAAATTTATTCTAGGAGGCCAGCATTACCATGGTACCAAAACCATATAAAGATAAACAAACAAACAAAAAGATTATAGGCCAATATCTGTGATGAACATAGATTAAAAAAATCTTAAAATAAAAATTAGCAAACGGAATCCCAACAATACATTAAAAAAAAAATCACTCACCACAATCAAGTGAGATTTACCCAGAAACCCAGGAGTGGTTTAATATTCACAAATTAATCAACATGACACATCACATCAGTAAAAAAAAAGATAACCATATGATCATTTCATTAGATGTAGAAAAAGCATTTGACAAAGTACAAAATCTGTTCATTATAAAATTCCTCAACAAAAGTGGGTTTAGAGGGAACATGCATCAATGTAATAAAGGGTATATATGGTAACCCCACAAGTAACATCATACACAGTGGTGAAAAACAAAAGTTTTCCCCTAAGATCAGGAGCAAGATAAGGACATCCTCTTTCATCACTTTTATTAAATGTTGTGCTGCAATTCCTAGCCACAGGAATCAGACAAGAAAAAGAAATAAAAGGCATGCAACTGGATATAGAAGTAAAATTTTCACTATTTGCCAAAGACATAATATTATATATATACAATAAAAAGTCTACTAACTGATAATTGAGTTCAGTAGAGTCATATGTTATAAAACTAATATATACAGAAGTCACCACAAGTCTGTTGTTTTTTTACATATTAGTAATGAAGCAGCAGAAAGAGAAGAAAACATATTTACAGTTGCACCAAAAGCAAGAAAATACCTAGACATAAAGTTAATCAAGGAGGTGAAAGACCTATACTCTGAAAACTATAAAACCCTGATGAAAGAAATTGAAGATCACACAAATGGAAATATACCCCATGCTTAGAGATTAGAAGAACAAATATTGCTAAAAGTTCCATAGTACCCAAAGCAATCTACAGATTTAATGCAATCTCTGTCAAAATACCAACAACAGGGACGCCTGGGTGGCTCAGTGGTTGGGCACCTGCCTTTGGTTCAGGTCTGATCCCAGGATGCGGGATTGAGTCCCACATCAGAGTCCCTCCGAGGAGCCTGCTTCTCTCTCTGCCTGTGTCTCTGTCTCTCTCTCTCAGTCTGTGTCTATCGTGAATAAATAAATAAATCTTTAAAAAAAATACCAACAGCATTTTTCATAGAACAAATAATCCTAAAATTTGTGTGGAGCCACAACAGACCCCAAATAGCCAAAGCAATCTTGAAAAAGAACAAAACTAGAGGTATCACAACCCCATATTTCAAGATATGCTAAAAAGCTGTTGTAATAAAAACAATATGGTACTGGCATATTCATAGATCAGTGGAAAAAATAGACACCCCAGAAATAAACCCATGATATATGGTCAATCTATGATGGAGGAGGCAAAAATAGGCAATTGGAAAAAGACAATCTCTTCAACAAATATTGGGAAAACTGGACAACTACATCCAAAAAAATGAAAATGGGCCATTTTCTTATACCATATATAAAAATAAACTCAAAATGAATTAAGAACCTAAATGTGAGACTGGAAACTATAAAAATCTCAGAGCACAAGCAGTTATTTTTGTGACATCAGCTATTGCAACATTTCTCTAGATGTGTCTCCTGAGGCAAGGGAAACAAAAGTAAAAGTAAACTATTGGGACTATGTAAAAATAAAACACTTTTAAATAGCAAGGAAAACAGTCAACAAAACAAAAAGACACTTACTGGGCAAAGATACTTTGCAAATGACATATCCAATAATAGATTTATATCCAAAATATATAAAGAACTTATACTACTCAACACCATAAACCCCCAAATTATCCAATTAAAAATGAGCAGAAGATATGAATAGACATTTCTCCAAGAAGATATACTTATGGTCAACAGAGACATGAAAAGATATTCAACATCAATCATCAGGGAAATGCAAATCAATACCACAGTTGTCACCTCACAGTTGTCAGAATGGCTAAAATAGAAAACACAAGAAAGAAATATTGGCAAGGATAAGGAGAAAAAGGAACTCTTGTGCACTGTTGGTGGGAGTGGAAACTGATATGGCCACTGTAGAAAACAGTATGGAGATTTCTGAAAAAAATGAAAACATAGAATTACTATGTGACCCAGTAATTCCACTAATGGGTGTTGACCCAAATAATACAAAATCACTAATTCAAGAATATGTACACATTTCTATGTTTATTGTAGCATTATTTACAATAGTTGAAATATGGAAGCAACCCAAGTGTCCATAGATAAATGAATGGATTAAGAAGGGATAGTATATAGATATGTGTGTATTTCACATAACAAAATATTACTCAGCCATAAAAATTATGAAATATTTGCCATTTGTAACAAGGATGGATCTGAGGGTATTATGCTAAGTGAAATATGCCCATCAGAGAAAGACAAATACTATATGATTTTACTCATATGTGGAATTTATGAAAGAAAACAAAGGGAGTAAGGGAGAGAGAGAGAAACAAACAAGACTTCCTAATTATGAAGAACAAACTAATGGTTACCAAACTGGAGATAGGTTGGAGGATGGGTAAAATAGATGAAGTTGGTGATTAAGAGTACACTTATGTGGTGAACACTGAGTAATGTATAGAAATATCGAATCACTGTATTATACACTTGAAACTGCATGTTAATCTGGAATTTAAAAAAAATAAGTAAAAAATAATTCTGTTTTTTTGTGTGTGTGTGGTAGGAACAAGTAAGATGTAGCCTTAGAAAGTTTTAAGTTTGTTACATGGTATTGTTGTCTAAATCACTACACTATGCATTATATCTCCAGAACTTATTTATCTGCTAGTTTCAAGTTTGTAACCTTTAACAGTGTCTCTTCAATTATCCCAGTCTCAGTCCATGGTAACCATTATTCTACTCTATTTTTATGAGTTTAGCTTTTTTAGTTTCCAGGTATAAGTGATATTGTACAGTATTTGTAAAGTTAATATAATTTTATTATCTCATTTTACATGAGAAAATGCTCTGCATCACTTGCCATCAGAGAAATACATTTATCATAAAGTAAAAACATTGTATTTTATTTTAAAAATCTCTGACCATAACCTTACATTGGTTACTTGTGAAATTGACAACCAATGTTATATAATATAAATTTATCTTACTATCTAAGGATATATAATGTAACTTCAGCATGCAATTTTTCCCCAGTCTTCACTTGATTTTTATCTTCTTTTTAGCCTATAAAAAAAATTGAGTAAGGCATTAGAAAAAAATAAGTTCTTTTGGAATTTTTCCTGAAAATGTGTTGAATTAGTGAATAATTTCAGGAAAATTAAAATTAAATTACAATATCTGTCAGTGAATTTGTTTTGGACAATTTTTGCTATGTTTATTTCTATGTTTAATGAGTTCTCTAAAAGGTTAGTGCATTTTCTGTGTTTTTTTTTGTTTGTTTGCTTATTACAGAAAAGTGTATTGGATTTTGTCAAATACTTATTATTATCAATACTGACCAGTCCTTAAATAATTTTAGTAGTTATTCTCTCATTTCATTCAGAATTTTTACCTATTTGTCCATACTTACAAAAAACTCCGTGAAACAATGTGGTTTAGAAGAGGATCTCTGAGTCAGACTGCCTGGGTTTGAACTCTGCTATTCAGTCCACTTACTGACTTGTGATTTTGAGCTGATATTCATTTCATTTCCCTGTTTCACCATTTTCTCACCTGATAGTAATAACATTAACAATCTCAAAGAGTCCTCTGAGTATTGCATAAATTAATTAAAGTAAAATATTTAGCAAAGGCTTCAAGTATAGTACAGATGCAGTAAATGCTAGAAATGATTAACAGTTTAATAACTTCCATTTTCTTTTTTTTTTAATCTTTCTTTTAAAAAGTTTTTCCTATTGGTTAGTTACTGGAAAATTTCAGTTTATTCTCATACAGTGTTCCTGGTGTCTTTCAGCGTTAGCTCTTTGACCAATTATTGATTTCTTTTCTGGTTATTTGTCTATTTGTGTGTTCTAATATTCTTGAGAAAAATTATGATAATTTATATTTCCGGGATCCCTGGGTGGTGCAGCGGTTTAGCGCCTGCCTTTGGCCCAGGGCGCGATCCTGGAGACCCAGGATCGAATCCCACGTCGGGCTCCCGGTGCATGGAGCCTGCTTCTCCCTCTGCCTGTGTCTCTGCCTCTCTCTCTCTCTGTGTGCCTATCATAAATAAATAATAAAAAAAAATTAAAAAAAATTTATATTTCCTAGGAAATACATATTTTATCCAGATATTTAAATATCCTGTCATAAAGTAATGTAACACACCCTTGAATATCCAAAGTTGTTTTCCATCGTAAAGGTGGCAGTTTTCGAACCCTCTTATGGACATAGCCACAGTCTGATATGATATTTATGAGGAACACAGTAAGAAGTTACTTGTGGAATTGTGCAATTTTCAATAAGAAGACAGAATAAACTATCCTAGGTAGAAGGGCTTATTTAAGATCCCTCAGAATGTCAGTACTGTACATGCTGATCACAGGTAGTAAGGCAATGCCTAAAATGTAACAATGTGACATTAATGGTAGATATGAAGATGGGAGTTGGGAGCCAACCCTGAAAGAAGAAAAAGTATTTAAGAAACCAGACTAGAATCAGGTACCATAGAGAAGATTACTAGAACTACTTAGGAAAAATTCATCATCTATTAGCAATTTTATTGGTATATTTACCAGTCCTACTGTTGTACTGGGTGAGAATATTACTACATATACCAGGAAATGCAAGATTTGTCTTACTTATGGCATTATACAGAATCCATTCTTATGAATGCCAAAGTAGGAAAATACACACACACACCACATATACCCTGGCTCACTGTGGTTTTCACTAGATATCTTCTGATCCACTATCCAAATTACCATTGCTTTATGCAGGCCTGTAACCTTCTAGAATATATTAGTGATACAAAGCAAATCTCATTGAAACTAAGGACCCCATTTCCGAGTTCATGACTCTCCTGAATCAAAAAGGTAAAAGGGAAAAAAAAAAAAAGATGAACATAATAATGAGATGAGAAATTGAGAATATAAAAAGCCAACTTCTGGAGTTGAAATTATTATATACAATATGGAAATCTGAGTAGGATTAATAGCAGATGAAGTAGATATGTGGACAACATAATTAAAATTATTGAAACTGAAGCACAAATGAAAAGTGCATAGACTTACCGGCCTCTTGAACTATTTCAAATTGTGTAATATTTTAGTATGTAATTGGACAACCCAAAGGACAGAAAGATCAGGGAAGGAAAAAACATATTTGAAAAAAGTACATAGTCAAAAACTTTCAGATTTGAAGTAAACTAAATACGTACAGATTTAGAAAACTCAAAGAACTTCAGACAAGATTTAAGAAAGACAGGCATAAAGAGAAACAGAAACAAAGAGGAGAAAAAAAAGAAAGTAAAATAATAAGAACAACAATTATACCAAGACATATCATGATTAAATTTCTGAAAATCTAAAAGAGAAAATATGAAAAGATCTTGAGTTTGGGGGAAAGCATTATATACAAGGGGGAAAGTCATGGAAAAAATGACAATGAAATTATACCTGTACATTTTTTATTAAAGTAAAATATTAGCTTTCAAGCTAGAATCTTATGACCAGAAAAAAAAATATTCAAAAATAAGAGAAGATGAAGGTAACTGAAGACAAAAATAGAAGAAAAAATAGTAAGGATATTATTTGGAGATCCATACTGAAAGAAATGTTAAAGAAAAATCTTTAATATAGAAGAAAAGAAATACCAGATGGAAATAGAAAATAGAATTAATTGAAGAGCATTGGAATTATAATTATTGTTACAGGGTTTCTTTTCCTTTGGTGCCAGCGGTTCTTGGTCATGCTGCTTCAAAGAATGAAGAGGTAGACTGGATAAAGTGGTAGGCAGCCCAGCAAGATGTTTGTTTGTTTGTTTCTTGCAGTTGTATACCTTTATTTGACAATCAGTGATTAGTTCTCGTCCACATTAACTGTCTGTAGATTTTTGAAAGTGAGTGACAGGTAGGTAGGTAACCAGTGTGTAGAGCTCGTTTTGGTGAATCTTCATCCTCCTTATGTTTTCTGGACAACTGCACACAGCTACGCGTATGGAACATTCCTTATTCCTTTGGTTCAGACAGCTTTGTTGAGCTTGGTGTCAGTGCTCACATCCAGAGTTCCCATCTTCCTGGCAAATATCCAGATCTCCTTGAGTGCCCAAGGGGCATGCTTCTTGAAACCCACTCCATGGGTGAGCTTGTGAAAGTTGATGGTGTATTCTCTGGTCACTACCTCTTTAATGGGAGAATGGTCCTTCTTCGTGCTACCCTTCTTTGTGAGAGCCATTCTTCTGGGCCCTGGTTGGAAAGCCCAGCAAGGTTTATTGTGCGATAGTACAAAACTCCCAAAAAGGAATGCTACCAGAGTTTCTAAGTCTAGGAGTTTTTATGGGCTTGTTGGTGGGCTGTTTTTATCTATTAACCCTCCATGCATCTGTCACCCAATCAGGTTTTTGTCACATGGGAAAGGGTGGAGGACTCCTTCTAGGGTGGTGTAAAATCCTTTTAAGAATGGTTTTCTCTTACGGTGGGAGTCCCTTGTCCCTGACTGCCTTTCTTCCAAGTGTCCTTCGTTAATATGTGACACATCTGAAAATATACTTTTCTTTGTAATTACTTAGTGAAATGACTGTTAAAGTAAAATAATTAAGATGTAGTGTGTGGTTTATAATTCATGCAGAAGTGAAAAGTATGACAACAATACTGTAACTGATGTGGGAAACAAAGGTTAAAGAAAAATTATTCAATTTCCTTACTACTTACAGCCCATTAACAAGTCTTTGAAACAGGCTGAGTGATATTCCCTAGGGACTCAGCTGCCTGCACATTGACACTTTGCTAAGGGCAGAAGTCAATCTTAGCCTGACCCCCAGAATCCTGTAGGTCTACTTTAACATATAAAAATTCCTTTGGAAACTTCCATTATTTCTACCTCACCTTCCCAGGGTACATGTTGGCAATCACCCCTCAAGTATACATCTGAAGGACCTCATTGAGGAAGGGACAGACGGGGCTAGATAGGTAGGGGGCTAAGTAATCAGGCTCTCAGAAATCCCAGGAATCCTGAGGCATAACAAAGCTAGAGTTATGGGAATAAACCAGACCACCGTGCCCTGGGCATCAGAGTGGGGTCTTTTAATGGCAGCCATTTTATGACTAGACCCCTAAAAAGTAGTCATTAAAGACATTATTACCAGTCCTAACTCAAATCAAGATATCACAAGGATGATAAGGCCACAAGCTCTCTGGTCAGTTCTAAATAAAAGACTGCAGTGGAGGCCATGTTGGCAACCTTGTCAGGACTCTTCTCACTCCTCAGAGCTTTTTGGGTATCCTTACTTAATAAAATTCTGTCGGTTTACTCTCTTTTGTCTGTGATACTCATTCTTCAACTAAGCGAGACAAGACCCTTGCTCTACTGCTTCCTAACCACTAAATTTGAGAGTACTAGAGTGCAGTGCTTCAGTATTCTTGAACTGTATGTAGTAAGGTATTATTTGAAGGAAGATTGTGATAAATTAACAAAGCAAGTTGCAAAACCCAGAAAAATAAAATATTTAAAATAGCTATTGATAAAATCAATGAAGAAGATGGTCTGTAAGTCAGTGTTTACAAAAATACTCTTAAAATATAAAGATACAGATTTTTAAAAATAAATGATGGCATCTTATTCTAATACTGCTCTAACAAAATGGTATTGTGGGAGAGCAAGACCTTAGCAGATAAACAAAAATGACAGGGACACACAGAAATGGCAACAGCTTTATGCCTCTTTTTAATATGGATAAACTGGGAACTTCCAACATCTTTCAATTCTGTTTCCATTTCAATTAAATGCATTTTCTCTTCCCTATGGTTTTCTTAATAACAATCCCTTTTTTTAGCTTACTTTATTTTAAGAATACAGTACATAATACATATGTGACAGGATCTTTTGTCCTTTGGTGCCTGCAGTTCTTGGTCACACCACTTAAAAGAATGAAGATGTATAGACGAGACAGAGTGATGGGCAGCAAAGCAAGGTTTATTGAGCAATAGTACAGTTTATTGAATGAGAGAGTACAAAGTTCCCAAAGAGGGAGGGGACTTGAGAGGGTTGCCACTGGAATTTATAAGTCTAGGGGTTTTTATGGGCTTGTTGGTGGGCTGTTTTAATCTGATTAACCCTCCATGTGTCCGTTTTCCAATTAGATTTTTGGCATCTGTATGTGGGAAAGGGAGGAGGGCTTATTCCAGGGTGGATGTCAAATCCATTTAAGGATGGTTTCTTCTTAGGGTGGGAGTCCTTTGTCGCTGTCTGCCTTTCTTCCAGCTATCTGCCAACCCATATAACATACAAAATACATATTATTCAACTATTTATTATTGGTAAGTTTTCCAATCAACAATAAGCTATTTGAGGGTTGTTGGGACGCATGGTGGCTCAGTGGTTGAGCGTCTGCCTTTAGCTCCCAGAGTCCTGGGGTCGAGCCCTACATCAGGCTCTTCATAGGGAGCCTGCATCTCCCTCTGCCTATGTCTCTGCCTCTCTCCCTGTGTCTCTCATGACTAAATAAAGTCTTTAAAAAATTGGGGGAGGTGTCAAAAATTACACATGGATTTTTGACTACACAGGAGGTCAGTGCCCCCAACCACTACCACCACCACCATCCCCCACCGTCATTCAAGGGATGACTATATAGTCAGCAGGAAGGAGAAACCATACTACACCTTCAACATTTACTTTGAAATTGCTGCAGCTGATTCCATAGTTCACAAGTTATGCACAAAATATTAGAACACAAACACCATACAAACAAGTTCTTTGACACTTTCTTGTTTTAGAGAGAGTGCCCATGAGTGGGGTGAGGCAGAAGGAAAAGGAGAGAATCTCAAGCAGTTTCCATACTCAGCATGGAACCTGTGTGGGGCTCTACCTTAGAGGACCCTGAGATCATGACCTGAGCAAAATCGAGAGTCAGACACTTGACCGACTGAGCCACCCAGGTGCCCCAAGTCCTTTGACATTTTATATCAAGGTTAACTTCTCCATTGTCCAATAACCTTTCCCTTATTTCTGCCTGAGACTTCCATCAGAATGGCTTTTACCATCCATATTCCTACCAATATAATATTCAGGATTACTTAGACATTTGTTGAGAAGATTGAGGTTTTCTCTATAGTCTTCCTCTTTTCTTTCTTGGATCTCCCCAGAATCACCTTTAATGGTTTTTCTAGTATATACTTTGACGCCCTTCCTGCTTCTATCTGTCACTCAGTTCTGAAGCTGCTTTCACATTTTTAGAAATTTGGATTTTTAGGGGGATCCTTGGGTGGCTCAGCGGTTTGGCACCTGCCTTCAGCCCAGGGTGTGATCCTGAAGACCTGGGATCGAGTCCCTTGTCGGGCTCCCTGTGTGGAGCCTGCTTCTCCCTCTGCCTGTGTCTCTGCCTCTCTCTCTCTCTCTCTCTGTCTCTGTCTCTCTCTCTCTCTGTCTCTCATGAATAAATAAATAAAATCTTTAAAAAATTTTTGGATTTTAGGAGCAACACCCCAATTCTTGGTATCAGTTTTCTATCTTAGTCTATTCAGGCCACAAGGACAAAACCCTATAGCCTTTGTGGCTTATAAACAGCAAGAATTTATTTCTTGTCATTGTGGAGGCTGCAAAGTCCACTGACAAACTTGATGTTTGGTGAGTACCCAGTGCCTGGCTCATAGACAGTGGCTTCCTTACTGTGTCCTCACATGGTGTAAAGAATGAGAGAGCTCTCGGGTTTCCTTTATAAGGACACGAATCCCATTAACAACGGTTATATCCTTCATGATCTAATTACCTCCAAATATCCCTGTCTCATAATACTTCACACTGGAAGTTGTCCAGTGACTTTTTCTAACTTTTTTTTTAGGGGGGGGGGGGTGGCAGGGGGCAGAAACTATATTCCTGGTAATGTATGGTCACTTACATCTGTGTTCCTTGGAGTATGTTAAGCTTTGGTTCTCTGAAATTTCAATTTATTTATTGATATTTTCTATTTATGAAACACTTTCAAATCTTATGCTATTTCTTTAAGTTTGCTTTCCTTCTCCTGGAATGACTACTCCACCATTTGTGCAGGGCTAGGTGTAAACTCCAGAAAGAGAAAAAATCAAGAAAAGTGAACAGAGTTTAAGTGATCTATAAGACATCAAAAGTGGACTAGCATGTGCATTATTGGAGTTCCACAAGAAAAAAAGAAAAAGGCAGAAAGAATAGTTGAGGAAGTAATGGCTGAGAGTTTACCAAATTTAATGAAAGACATAAGTATCATAAACATCCAACAAAGTCAAAGAACTCCAAATAGAATAAATACAAAGACATACAAAGGAGGCACAATATGATCAGACTTTAAAAGACAAAAGACAGAATCTAGAATGCAAGAAGATAGCAATGACTAGTGGTATACAAGTACTCAGTATGATTAACAGCTGATTTCTTATAAGCTTCTAGAAATAATTATTATGAAAAAGAAAAGATGCAGTTTATTAATGTTAGAAATGATAGAAGAGACATTACTATGGATTTTATATTAAAGGATGATTAGGGATTATTAAGAATAATTTTATGCCAATTCAACAATTTTGGAAATAAACTCACATCTTTGAAAAACTGGAATTACAAAAACAGACACAAAAATAAATCTGAACAACAGCCTTATATCTATGAGAAAAAAAAATAATTCATAATTAAGTGCACTCTGCCACAAATTCCAAGCTTTGTTGGCATTACTAGTGATTTCTACTGGACATTTCAGGAAAAAAACAATACAAATCTTATATAATTATTTTTCAGAAAATAGTGGAAGAGTGGACACTACCTGACTCACATTTTAAGGGTAGAATTACCCTGATAATAAATTTAGACAAAGACATTGTAAGACTATAAAACTGTAGACTAATATCCTTGATGAATATCCAAAAATCCTTTATGTATAATTAGCAAATTATATTTGATACATAAATACTACTTTCCATCAAGTCTGGTTGACCTTCTGAGTACGGTTAATTTAATATTAGAAAATCAATATATATATATATATATTTCACCTCATTGATAGACTAAAGAAGAAAAAAGTAATGATCTCAAAATAGAGTAAACTCATTTGATAAAGCTCAAAACACATTGTCATCCTCATTAAACTACAAATAGCATCTTAACCATAAAAAATCAAATCTACAAAAAGAGCATACGGTAAATACTAAACTTGATGGCAAAAGTCTCAATCTAATTTCAAGAAAAAGGTAAAAATATCTGCTTTTATCATTTCTTTTGACATTTGTTCTGAGCAATGTAATTAGCCAATAAAGAGATGTGGAAATCATTGACATAAGAAACTAAGAGGAGGGCAGCCTGGGTGGCTTAGCAGTTTGGCCCAGGGCGTGATCCTGGAGTCCCGGGATCAAGTCCCGCATCAGGCTCCTTGCATGGAGCCTGCTTCTCCATCTGCCTATGTCTCTGTCTCTCTCTCTCCCTCTCTATCATGAATAAATAAATAAAATCTTAAAAAAAGAAATTAAGAGGAGTCTTTTTTCATAGACAACATGACCATGTATAAAATAATTCTGTAGAATCTATGGAAAAACTGAATAGAATAACAAGGTTGCAAGGTACAAGATTGATATGGCAAAATCAATTTTATAATTAAATAAGTTCTGAACATTTGGAAAAGGCAAATATTCAAACAAAAGTTTACAATGCCAAAAAAAAAGAAAATGGTTAGGCATAATTGTAATGAATTATGTATAAGATGTATACACTGAAAAATACAAATCTTAGAAGACCTAAATAAATGAAAAGATACAGTAATGTTATTGGAAGACTCGATATTCTTAAGAAGTTAATTCCCCCAAATAAAACTGTATAGGACAGTCACATTCACAACTGCATTAGATTTCCTTTTCAAAATTGACAAGCGAATTCTAAAATATGTGGACATGAATGAGGACTTGGGAGAGCCAAAAAACATTCAAGTTGAATGATTTGAATGGCCTTATTTTAAGATTTCTGTTGTTATTGCATCGTCAAGGCAGTGTGTGGTAATGGTATAAGGATGGAGATGGGTAAATACAATGATTGAAGATTTTATTTTCAGAATGCATGTGGAATTAACTTCTATTTTCCTCCTTGTTTTCTTCATAATTGTTAGTATGATGTTTACTCCAGTCATTAAATATCTTAATAGTGAGGTGTCTCTGAAAAGATGTAGAATATTCAAGTTCTTTTCTGACAACCCATTTCAAAGCTGTTTTCAGTTTTTTCTTTAAAAAATAGAATCAAAAATGCCTTTAAGGTGGGTAGCTAGGTAGTCAGTCAATTGATTGATCAATTTATGAAGGGGTCATAGCTTATTATTGTCAATATTTTAGCATAAAAATGCACTTTGCCAAAAATTCAAATACCTGTTCCAGGAAAAAAAATAAATAAATAAAAAATAAAAAACTAGCAAGTACAAAATTTTAAGAGCTCATTAAATGAATTTCACCAGAGGTTATGATTGCTGGTTTTATAGTCACTACTTTAAAAATATAGTTTCTTTTCACAGTGTGTGATGTTCCTTCTGTTATAGGTTATCATGTATACTTGGCAAAATGTTATCACAAACATAGACTTAACATATTACTTTAAATTTCTCAGATGTCCAAGACTAAAGGTCAGGAAAAATATGGGGTAAAGAAACAGAATGAAGAACACATGGAAAGTGTGATGTAGGAGGCTTAAAGATGTATGATTAATGTCTAAGCATAAATAAGATATTCTGTAGCCTTATTTTCATAATGTAGCATTTCTGATGTAAATAGTTTATCATAATAAATGTCAGATAACATCGGGTCTGTGTGGGATGGAGTTACACTTAGGTCTAAAATGAGGTATGTCTCTTATAATGAGGGACAGTGAGAAATACCGTATGTTCCTTGCTTTCAAATTAGTAGTTCCATCTGTTTAACTAGTGACAATTTCATCCCAAGATGCCTGGTGATTTGCGAAGATTCTGGAATGTGATAAACACCTTCCTTTTAGTATATGATAACTCCCAGGCCACTGAATCCAGAAAGTAGTTAATGCAAAGTGATGATAAGAGCACTAGTAGAATGTACCAGAAATTACAAAATTTGAGTCCAAATTCCTAGTTACTAACTCACAAATCAGTAATTATGCCAAATATTGCTGTGGTCAAAACTGCTTAAGTTTAATGCTTAGAGTAAAATGAAAATATGTGGCTCTTCTTGAAAGTTATTAAGAATTTTAAGACAGTGACACTAGTGTTCAAGCAAGAGTGGGTCCCTTTTACACTGAGGGTTTGTATAAACTGTACATATTGTATGTCTACAAAGCCAGCCTGACTGTAGTTCTATACTTCAAATATTCCATTAAATTTAAGCTATGACATCAAAACTAAGATATGCCACTAAATTTAAAACAGCTTATTATAGGTTAAAAATCCACCTCAATGTTAAGGGCACTTACGTGGCTCAGGGAGTTAAGTGTGTGCCTTTGATTCAGGTCTTGATCCCGGGGTCCTGTCTGGCTCCCTGCTCAGTGCTTCTCCCTCTCCCTCTGCCTTTTCCCCTAGTCCCACCTCATGTCCTCTCTTTCATAAATAAATAAAATCTTAAAAACACACTTCAATATTAATTTAAAAATTTAAATAAAAGAAGAACCATATTTATACAAATGTTAGGTTGAATTGCGCAAAGTATATCTTTAATTGAATATGGTGTTTAACATAATTTAGCCTCTTAATGCACACATTAAACTTAATCTATATGAAGTAATAATTTCCCTCTTCCCACCTTTTGCTTGCTTCTACTTATATTTTTTTGTTTTGTAAACTTGGTAAAGTTCACGTTTGTTTGAAGAGTTGCATATCCTTAGATATACTTAAGTGGCAAAGAGCTTATTGGTAGGAAGTTTCAAAATCCTGCAGGAATAGCCACTAGGTTACCTGAGGACTTTGTGCCTTTTGGCAATGCTCTGATTTTCTATAAATTCCATATCTAGTGTATTCTACAAAATAGGGGGTACACTCTAGAATTAAATTGCTTAGGTCCAAATCCCAACGCAGTCAATATCTGTATCTCCGGAGTTGCTTATTTTTTTTTTTTCCTAGTTTTTCATCTGTAAATCTCCTATCACTTGCTGAAATAAGTACAAATAATACTGGTTATACTTACCTCATAGAGTTAATGAGAACTAATTGAAATAATCTGTGGGAAAAAAAAAGAAATAATCTGTGGGACTCTTTCAACATAGTTTTAATATAATATTTATTGAATAAAGTTTAGCTAGTATTGTGATATGCATTATTTTGTATTCTTTTTGTGTTACCCATGAGTCACAAGGAATTAATCTCTTCTGTACAGGGAATAATTACAAGTACTGATAGCAAAAGACATGAAATAGTGGAGAATTGAAAGCAATCACCAGTTTTTTGTTTTGTTTTTTGTTTTTTTAAGTAATAGTGCAGATAGATCTGAGGAACTCTGAGAGAGTAAATAGAACTACAGTCTATCTTGAAGGGTTTTTAGAGATTATCTAACTGGGTACTTGAGAATGTTACCCAACTAAAATATATTTTGAAAAACTAAAATTTTTCCATCGTGATCATTAATTACAAGTACAAAAAAAAATTACAAGTACAACTTAGAGAGTTATAAAATAAACAGGTAATGCTTAGGAGTGACAAGAGCAACCTATATGTAATTCCATATGTTTTTTTTTCAGGATGGGCTGTTTTACCCATCTTCAACCTTGTACCATTGCCCCCACCCCACAACTCTTTTTGAAAGATTAAGACTATTTGCACTGCTCATTTGCCCAACCTTTTCTACTTTTGTTTCTATGAAGTTACATCTTGAAATAATAGCCAATATTGTTCCAAAGGAGGCTTCCCGTCTTGGATAATGAGGTTAGGGGAAATTCATTAGCCTTACTGGTTAATCCCACCTGTAACCTGTAATGTCAGGTTGTTTGTTTGTTTGTTTTTTTAAAGATTTATTTATTTTAGCAGGGGAGTGAGGAGGGGATGATGAAGAGGGAAAGAGAGGGAATCCCAAGCTGACTCCCCACTGAGCATGGACCCTGGAGCTAGTTTCATCTCAGGACCATGAGGTCATGACCTGAGCCGAAATCAAAGAGTCAGATGCTTAAGGGACTGAGTCACCCAGGTGACTCAGCTGCAGTACCAGTTTTTAGCTACTTTTTAAGCTTCATATGTACCTCAAAGACTTGTACACATGAGTCAGTTTGAATGGGGTTTATCAAAGTCTCATAGTATATTTGAACATGATGAGCAAAGCTCTCATTTTAAGTATATGTTACTGAGTGACAAAATCCATGATAACTTCATGGCTTAAAATAATAGGAATTATTATTTCTCTTTGACCTTTAGATTGACGGGGCCTAGGAAATAGTGTTAGCTTAGTATGTCACATGCAGTTGCAGTCAGATAGCACCTGGAGCTGCAGGCATCTGAAACCTCTATGCTTTGGATATCCAATATAAAATTTTTCAATGACATTATGGGTGCCTTAGTACTCCTTCACCTCTCAACATAGTGGCTTAATCTCCATTTGGGCTGCTGACATCTTGATGGTCTCAGTATAGTCGCATTTCTTACCTGATGGCTGACTTTGAAGGGAAAGTATTATAAGGCAGCCAGAAGGAAGATACCAGTCCTCTCGATGACTAGGCCTAGAATCAGCTACGGTCATTTCTACAATATTTGATTTTTCTATATCAGTCATATGACAGGCCACATCCGGAGGGTAGAGATATTGATGGATATTAGTGGAAGAAAGGCATGTGTCTATTGAGAGAGTGGGAATGAATTGTAGCATATGGGACACAAGCTACTGCAACTTTTGTTGGCATGGACCATAACCTTTTCTTCCTACCTCTGTACTTTCCTTCTTTTCACAAACATATATTGAGCATCTACTCTATGCCTCCAAATGCATTAGGCACTAAACTCATTTATCCCCTTTCATTTATAATTAGAATTGTGCTACAATATACACACACCAAGATGTTTTTTTTAATGACATCAACTATTTCCGATTTACATTAGAAAGTACTGTTTATCTGAACAAAAAAGAAAAAAAAATACAATACATTGGCAATAAGTGATTTATTAAATGGAAAATCTCATTTTATTTACTTAGCTATATACATGTATTATTTTTCTCTTCTTGTAATGCTTGTTTTCTGAATTCTATGTAAGCATTATTAGCAAAAAGACTTAAAATAACTTCTTTAATATTTTTTTCTTACCTAGCACAATGTTCAATACATTTCTATCAAATTGCTAACTCAAAAAAAGATGTGTTGTTAAATCCTAATAATAGGCATCTTGGTTTACTTGGTTACTTTCCCAAAAGCACTTATTATTAATTTTTGATTGAGAGAATATGCTTTTGAATTTGAAAATCCGAAGAAATTCTACTTTAGAGGTAAATAGGAAATTCGTGGGTAATTTCTATCAACATATCACTGCTAACAAATAACATGTACATGTACTGGCACCATGAGAATTTTGTGAGAATTAATCACATCACGATTCTTAGTCACCTTGAAATATATAGAGCTATGTTAAAAGGAAAAGAAGGCTAATAACATGTTATGTCTATACTAAAATGTTTGCTCCTATGATAATGAATGCCAGTATTTTCTGACAGCTCTTCCGGAAATTCTTGTTTTGTTCCATCATTTTTGTTCCTTTGATATTCAGCTATATATAACTCACACTATTTTCTAACCCATCAGCAAAAATATTCAAATACAAACAGTAGAAATGTTAATGCAAGCAGTGAAGGTTTGTTTTCTTCTCAAAATTCTGTGATTTAATATAAAGTTTACAATATGTGGTTATAATTCTTTCTCTCATACAAGCTTTCAAAAATAAAAAGGTATATTTTCCTTTGATCTGAAAAAGGAAAAGTAGGAAAGAATTTATCTTCTTCAACAGACTCTTTTTTTTTCCTTAGAGAAATTAACATAGCTATGGATTTGCTTCAGTTGAATAACTTGCTTTTAATGCACAAAATCAGACATGGAAGGTATTAGGCACTTATATTTAGTGAGGGGAAGGGTTTAAGATATCTCAGATTTTCCTGAAAGGAAATACTGAGGCATATTTGTTATTGCTGTAGATGGATGTGTATACTAAATTTTTAGCTACATTTACTTCCATCGCTTGATATCATATATTTATAGTATTTAGTTACAGGTTTGACAGTAAAATAATAAAAATATAAAATAAAAAATTTTAAGAACCTGATTTAAAGATGGCAAACAGACTGGGAAAATTCATATTAAAATTACTCCTCTGGCTGTTACATAAGGTTGTGTTGGCAATTGCCTTTTGTTCTCTCTGTAAATAATTTCTAATTCTTTAAGCAGAATATGTTGTTTGTTAAATTTCTTCTTACCTTCATAGGATTTAGTTGAGGATTTAAGATTCACAGCTGGAAGAATATAATCATGCTATTTTGGACACGAATTCTATGGTTATAACTCCACAGGGTTTACTAATAGAGTGAAATTCACCATATAAGCTCTGATTATATATCTGGTTGATTATTAGTAGTATCTTTGAAGATAAGATTCTAAAATTTTATAAACGTAAGTATTATAGTATCTTCATTGAGGGTTACGGATAAACAGAATTTGGAGAAATCTGAAAAGACTGCTTGTCCCAAAGTGAAGTCCATACTAGCTTGCCACTTGTTTGAACTTATTGTTTATTACTTTGTCTTGTGACCAACTGTACACCTAATATTGAGGTGTATGTACTCTAGTATTTACCCCATATTGGATCATAGGGTAAGAAGCATGTGGGTAAATTTGATACATCCTCCTAAAGTATCAATATTAATAACAGACTGAAGAGGGTATACATCTACAGTAAAGTTAGGGTTGGCAGATTTAGTAAATAAAATATAGGACTCGGTTAAATTTAAATTTCAGGTAAATAATTTTTTTTTTTTAGATATAAGTATCTTCTTTGCAATATTTGGGGCATACTTATAGTAAAAAATTGTCATTTATCTGAAATTCAACTTTAACTGAACAACTCCTCAAGTATTAACAGAAACAAAATACATTAAGATGTAAACATTTTATATATTTTAAAAATAGAACAAGACAATTTGATACTGTTTTATTTTAGAGTAACATTATATTCTCAGAACTACCACTATTTCCTCCACCTAGGCTAATTATTTAATTTTACTTTTTTATGGTAGTAAGAACACTAAACATGAAATCTACCCTTTTAACAAAATTTAAGTGGACAGTACATTATAATTATATTATGTATATTATGTTGTGTAGTAGATCTCTAGAACTTGTTCATTTGTGTAACTGAAACTTCATATTCATTAAACAACAAATCCCACTTTCTCTCCTCTTAGCCTCAGTCATTTTACTTTCTGCTTTATAAAATTGACTATTTCAGCCACCTCATATGATTGGAGTCATATTATATTTGTCTTTTTGTGATTGGCTTATTTTTTTCATCAGGATATCTCTAGGTTCATCCATATTGTCAAAAATGACAGAGTATTCTTTTATTCAAGCTTAATAATATTCCACTGTATATAAATGAATATAACACGTTTTATTTATCTCTTCATCCATTGATGGACATTTAAGTTAATTTCCATGTCTTAGCTGTTGTGAATAATACTCCAGTGAACATGGAAGTGCAGATACCTCTTTGCAATTCTGATTTCAATTCTTTGGTATATGTATCTAGAAATAGGATTAATGTATCATATGGTAATTCTGTTTTTTATTTTAAAATATCCTCTGTACTGTTTACCATAGCGGCTACACCATTTTACCTTTCCACCAACACTATAAAATAATTCCAATTTCTCCATATTCTTACCAACACTTTTATGGATATATAACATTTTTATAATAGCCATCCTAACAGGTGTGAAATGATGTTTCATTGTGGCTTTGATTTACATTCCTTGATGTAATATACATATACAAAACCTTTTGATTTTCTTTGGAGAAAAGCCTATTCAAGTCCTTGGCTTATTTTTAATTAGATGATGATTTTACTATTGAATTGTATGAATTATACTTTGAGTATTAATCTCTTTTCAAATATATGTTTTGCAGATAATTTCTCCCATTTTCTAGATTGCCTTTTCACTCTGTTGGTTGTTTCTTTTGCTGTACAGAAGCTCTTTAGTTGCAATCCCATCTGTCTAATTTTCTCTTGTTGCTTATATGTTGGTGTTCTATCCAAGAAATCACTGCCATGACAATGTCATGAAGCTTTTCTACTACCATTTTCTTCTAGGTGTTTTACAGTTCTGGATCTCACTTTAACTTAATCCATATGAATTTATTTTTGTGAATGGTGTAGGATAGGAGTTCAGTTTCAGTCTTTTGCGTGTTGCTACCCACTTTTCCCAGCACCATTTATCGGAGAGATGATCTTTCCCCATTGTGTATTCTTGGCACCAGTGTTAAAGATCAGGTAATCATTATATGGGTGGGTTTATTTCTGGGCTCCGTTCTGCTCCATTGGTCTATATATCTGTTTTTCTTTTTTAAATGCCAGTACCATTCTGTTTTAATTACTATAGCTTTGTAAAATTAGGAAATGTGATATCTCAAGCTTTGTTCTTTCTCAAGATTGCTGCAAAAGCTTTCCACCCTCTTTTCCTTTGTTCCTAGCTGACCAGCATCAAGACAGTGCTGATTCTTTCAGTCCTCTATCTTAGATAAGATAGAAGCCATTCCCTTAGAAAGCCCACTGAAGGGCAGGGGACTGTGACCATTTACCCTCTATCCACGTGAGGAGGAAATTACAGCTCAGGGTGCTTTCTGTCCATACTGAGCTTTGTCACCTAGAGGGAGGGGCTCATGTGGGTAAAGTGAAATTGTTCTTGTCTGTTTCAGGGCAGTTTTTCTTGGTTTTATGCCAATTTAGTTACTGAAACTTCTTAACTGGACTCTGAACCTCTCATAAAGATATTTTAGTCCTTATATCATTGTTAAGTAGTGTTTCTGTGTAAGAATAAGGGATGAAACTTCCTATTCTATTATCTTGCTGATGTCACTCCCCCCAGAACTTCTACCATTGACTGTTCATTCTTCTTGAGGAGTCATTTTGGTGAATATTTTTGAGAAGCATTTCCATAAATACAAAATCATTGATGCACGGGTTTAAAAACATGACTGCTAATTTTTTGACACTTCTCTATGGAAATGGAGGATTAATATCTTCTTTCCTTGAAATTGGGCAAGTCTATCAGTGTTTGGAGTAATTAAATATACTGGAAATAAAACTAAAGCCAAAGTGATCATTTAGCTTCTCCCTTGGGTTCAAAAGAACATTTTCTGTTTAGCTCTGGGATACCATGTCAGAAGCCTCACCATCCTGAGGTTAGAATATTGTGAGAAGCTGAGGTTTCTTCAGAGGCCTTACATAGACATTTTGATAAACAATTCAAATACACCTTTAGTCATCGCAGTCTAGGTGCCAGTCTTGTGAGTGAACCTCACAGATGATTCCAATCCCCCATCATTCAAGCAAACCCCAGCAGTTTAAGTCTTTCCAGCAAAGTTCCCAAACATTGTGAAGCAGACACAAGGCTTTCTTGCCATGTCCTATCTGAGTTTCTTACCAACTTTTGTAGCAGATTATAACAGCAATTGATAACTGGAAAGGTATATAACTGAAAAGTTTAAAGTGTTAACTGTTGCTAAGATAATAACATAATATTTTAAAAATATTTTTATATTTTCAGAGGGGATCCCTGGGTGGCTCAGCGGTTTGATGCCCGCCTTCGGCCCAGGGTGTGATCCTGGAGTCCCCAGGATTGAGTCCCACGTTGGGCTCCCTGCATGGAGCCTGCTTCTCCCTCTGCCTGTTCTCTGCCTCTCTCTATGTCTTTCATGAATAAATAAATAAAAATTAAAAAATAAAAATATATTTTCAGAACTGGGAGCAGAAAGATGGCTTAGAGTAATTTAGTTTGAGCTATTTAAAATTTAATATGCCTGTCAATCACCTGACGATCTTGTAAAAATACAACTTTTGATTTAGTAATTCAGTGGTGAGAAAGAAATAATACCTTTCTAACAAATTTCTACATAATGCTGATGCTGCTGGTCCAAGGCCCAGCTTCTGAATTGCTACTCTACTTTCCTCATTTTTAATTTGAGAAAATTTGAGATTTAAAGTGATTAAATAGCTGCCTAAAATTGGCAACAAATGGTGGTAAGCCAGGTTGTATTCCTTAGCAAAGCCTGTGGTTGTGGATTATCAAGAGAGAATTATAAATGGAGAAGAGCATTCTTTGGGATAACTCATATCAGTCACTATGTTAAGTACTTTTATATAAGTTATCTCCCTTATATCAACTATATCAGTCACTATGTTAAGTACTTTTATGTAGGTTATCTCACTTTTTTTTTCTCTATAGTACTTTAAAACAGATGATTTTATGCTCAAATTAGAGAAGAAAAGTTAAAGTCTAGAGAGTTCAAATGATCTATTGGAGCAGGTTGATGAAGCAAGGCTTGAATCCAGAGCTTTGGGCATTAAGGCTTTGATTGTAACTATGGCATAAAGTTTTCATGGGCACTGGAGAATGGGTGGTCATGCTAAAAATGAAATGAAAAACGGAAAAGAAGCATCTCATAGACAACAGTGGGATGAAGGAAAATAAAATTTCATGTTTTATAACTCTACCAGAAACTACATCTATTCATACTACTTAGGATTGATCAAAGCACTATCAAAGCATAGTTTTTTTTTTGTTTTAATCTAGCTATAAATGCTAATATTTATTTATCTAACCATTTATTCATTCAATTAATATTTATTGAATAAGAATACCTTTCACATTCAGTTCCATGTAGATGGATGTAAACATGAACAAGAAATCAAAGTTTCCTTCATGATAGTCTTTTTTTTTTTTGTTTTTTTTTTTAATTTATTTTTTATTGGTGTTCAATTTACTAACATACAGAATAACCCCCAGTGCCCGTCACCCATTCACTCCCACCCCCCGCCCTCCTCCCCTTCCACCACCCCTAGTTCGTTTCCCAGAGTTAGCAGTCTTTACGTTCTGTCTCCCTTTCTGATATTTCCCACACATTTCTTCCCCCTTCCCTTATATTCCCTTTCACTATTATTTATATTCCCCAAATGAATGAGAACATATAATGTTTGTCCTTCTCCGACTGGCTTACTTCACTCAGCATAATACCCACCAGTTCCATCCACGTTGAAGCAAATGGTGGGTATTTGTCATTTCTAATAGCTGAGTAATATTCCATTGTATACATAAACCACATCTTCTTTATCCATATATTCTAGGTAATTGCCATACATTGCCTATCCTAATATTCATCACACACAATTGCAATGAATTTTAAGACTATCATGAAGGACTCCTTAATTTCTCCTTCATGATAGTCTTAAAATTCATTGCAATTGTGTGTGATGAATATTAGGATAGGCAATGTATGGCAATTACCTAGAATATACGGATATATGCTAACTGATCTCACATGGTTGATACAATACAAGAAGTAGTACAGATAAAAGTGTTTCATATATAGAAAACCTCAATACATGTTATTTTTCAATTATACCTCCTTCTACTGCTGCCTCCAACGAGTCAAATTTCACTTACCTAATTTAGAATAAACTCTAATGTCTTCTCTCAGTGAATTATTGAAAGTAATATGACATGAAAATGTGGTTAAAATAGTATAATTAGACTCTTTTAAAAAGAAAATACTTAACTTTTAAAATTTCAGTATTTAAAACCACCATTGGGAAAGCTAAGTAGTCTCATTATTTTTACTGTAGGGAGAACAGGGACAAATATTCATGTACTCTTTTTTTACCTGCTAAAGTATAATATTCTGCTAATATTTTATCTGCTAAAGTATAATATTCAAAAACTGAAAAACACGATTCTCATATAAATATATAATGAGTATGTGTCAAAGAGTTTATTCAACTAATTAGTGAGGAAACCAGTCAGATATTAAAATTGGTTTAGAGAGCATTTGAAATGCTAAGTTTTTATTAGACAATTAATAAAAAATGTTAGTATAAAATTGCTAGATTAGATACAAAACTAGTTAATTGTTCTACATTGGAGAGAATTTTCTTTTTAAAACCAGATCATTAGATTTATTTCCTCTCTGAATGATAATCTCATAAAAATCTGAGTAATAAGAATTTCACCAGATCTGGATACTTAAATGAATTATCTTTTTTTAAATGAATTATCTTAATATTATTTTCCATTATGTTTATAAACATTTCTAAAAGCTATTTTTTGATTGCAAAAAGGGGCAGGTTTCATTCTGTATGGCCTGATTGTCTACATAGATGCAGCAAGATATAGACCTCCTTGAGTTTGTATTATAAATCTAGACCCATATAAATCAATTGAGGAACCAATGAGCCAGAAAATTAACCACTGTCTAGAAAATCTAATATAGTATTGTTTATTTGTGTATTGGTTTCATTTTGAGATGCCTCGAATTTGCTAAAGTTTCTGGTCTGCAAGAAGTGGTCTTCCTAACATCCAAGAGGTCAAGTCTTACTTAGCAAGCCAGATATCCTGAAAGTTTAGCAGACATTGGCCTTATGTGGAAAACCAATTCTTGAACATGATTAAACCAGAAACAGAAACAAAAATACAAAATCATTAGAGAAGAAAAAAATAAAAGAGGAACGGACTCAGAAAGTTAAAGTTCTACTGCCACTTGGGATTTATCCTTGGATAAGAAAATATGTGTCAGGACTTAAGCAGACCATGAGGCATACTTTTTAAGCAACACTGTTTAAATGATTGTCAGATTACTCCCCTTGGGTGTGTTAACAAGACAAACTATTGAAGTGTAATCTCCCAAAAGTTAAGAACATAACTCCTAAAAATATGTGATGTGTATGTATTAAAATTTTATTCAAGTCATTAATAGGAGATTCATTAAGATTTTCAAAGACCATTAAAGATATGAGCTATTTACATGTAGTTTAATAAAGGAATTTTTGGATAAATTTCTGGGTTAAGTACAAAACTGGCTAATCTCCAACTGGATATTTAGTTTAACCACTGGTGTTACCATTTTTACTACGTTATATGCATCTTGACTGGAAAAAATATGTTGGTTATTATGTAATTTCACAGTCTCTATAATTATTAATAAATAGCCTTAATAGATCTTTTTTTTTTTTCTGAAAATCCAGTGAAGTTGAATTTTACTTCTTTTTCCTGAAGACTCATAAAATTCAATACATCCATATTTTTGGAAAAGCATACAGTGGATAATCACTCCTAAAACTTTCTAGGACAGATTTCCTCCCAGCTTACCATCGCAGTATATTTATCTTTATCTCATTCCACTTTTTGCTTGATTTTGGCCACAACTGAAATCCATTGTCAGTGAAGAACCCCTTTTTTGAGACTGTCTTGAAAATTGGTGGGGCAAAAATCAGATTTCACCAGAAGACTTAAAGTTTTCTTAAATTATTTGTTTAAGAACAAACCATATAATAAAATTTGCATTCATTTTTTAAAGATGTATCAAGTATCTATTTTCCTTTTTAAAAAGAAGGGTATTGGGGTGGGTGCCTGGATGGCTCAGTCAGTTAAGCATCTGACTCTTGATTTTGGCTCATGTCTTCATTTCAGGGTTGTGAGATCTAGCCCTGAGTCAGGCTCAGCACTGGGCATGGAGCCTGCTTAAGATTTTCTATCTCCGTCTCCCTGTGCTGCTCTGTCCCTCCCTAAAAACAAATACATGAATAAATACATAAAAATAAGGATATATTTTTAGGTACATAATCATTTCTATACTAAGCCTATTAAGAAGCTTCTGAGGAACTTCTGAGAGTTTTTGTGACTTTGTGGATGTTTATGAGTCTGAATGCCTATAAACTACATAAAACATTCTGAAATTTTTAGATAGCATCTCTGAAATATCCCATACTGGGCATTTCATCTATGGCTTCTTGGGATATTATAGTGGTCATTTAACCCTCAGCATACCAGGAAAAATATAAGTGAATGAATATTGTCACACATTCTTTTGAGAAAATCGAATGGTCCTTGGCCATGATGAAGTTCTTCCCATTGAATGTCTAACTGGAAGTAAATAGCACATTTTCTTTTTGTCCTTAGTTATTCACTGTAAGTTTTACAGATTTTGTTTTTGTCCTTAGATTATATGATTTTGATTTACAGCATTATATGATCAATTTTACTATTATGATTAATGTCAACAGCTGTTTTTAATAATTTTGCATTCATTTTGATTCATATAATAATTATAAAATGTCTTCTTTCAGTTTTTTTTCTCTTTGCTATTAGAAGGATAAATTAAGGCAGTTTCTTTTTGGGGCACCTGGGTGGCTTAGTTGGTTAAGTGTCTGTCTTCAGCTCAGATCATGATGTCAGGGTCCTGGGGTTGAGTCTTTCATTGGGCTGCCAGCTCAGTGGGGGAGCCTGCTTCTCCCTCTCCTGCTCCCCCTGCCTGCACTCTCGGGGCTCATTCTCCATTAAAAAAAAAAAAAAGAAGATTTTTTTTTCTAGGGTTGGGTAGGGGCAGAGGGAGAGGTAGATAAGCAGACTAGACTCGCTGCTGAGTGGGAAGACCAACACAGGACAGGGCACAGTCTCAGAATCCTGAGATCATGACCTGAGCCAAAATCAAGAGTCAGATGCTTAACTGACTGAGCTATTCAGGCATCCCTACAGGATAAATTGAAACATTCTGAATTCTCGACTTACACAGTGAAATCTAAAGGCAGAATACATTCTTGGAAAGCGATGTAATAATTTTGGCAATACACTAAGAAAGCTGAAAGATGGTCAGTTTCTTATTGTACCATCTTTCTAGGTGATTCCATCATTCTCTTTCATTTTCTTTTTGTTTTAGACTTATTTTAGCATAGTTGGGAATAATAAATGAGCAATGATTAAGTAATTCTTAAGAAAATTAAATAATATTTCAGTGTATGAGAAATACAGTTGGCCCTTGGACAGCAGGGAGTTTGGTAGTGCTGACCCCCTGTGCAACCAAAAATGTGTGTGTAACTTTTGACTCTCAAAACCTTGGCTTCTAAACCAAACCAAACCAAACCAAACCAAACAAAATAAACAAAACACTTGGCAGCTAATAGTCTACTGTTAACTAGAAGCCTTATTGATAACGTAATTAATTAACATGTTTTGTATGTTATATTTATTATATACTATATTCTTCTTTATATATACTATATTCTTAAAGCAAGCTAAAAAGAAAATATTAAAATCATGAGGAAGAAAAAAATGCATTTATAGTACTATACTATATTTATTAAAAAAATAATCTGTGTATAAATGGACCTGCCCAGTGCAAAGCCATGGGTAAACTATATAAGGTCACTAAGATCCAATGTATATGTGTTAGATTTATAAAAAGATGCAGTGAGTGTATATTTTAATTGTGAGATAGGATGAGTTTTATTCAATTAAAAAATAATAAATTTCTCTTGTTCTTTAGAGGACAGCTAAGAAAAAAATAAAATGTCACAAAAGATCAGCTCTTATGAAGAGTTAGAACTTTTCAAACAAGAAACTCAAAAACTAAAATTGGGTCCAGTGGACCCTGATGGCCTACCACATGGAGTGAAACTACCATTGCATAGGTAATAGGGTATCAGTCAGAATTAGTTGCATAGTTATGTTAGAAGACAAGAAGCTAACAATCCATATGGTTATAAATCAATGGGAAACAATTTCTTCTACTGGTCACATATAAATAAAATCCCAGTTGTTGTGAATATGATCACACAAAAAAGCAAAAGTATTCTTATATGCCCCTAAACTATGTCTAACCAACATTCTTCATGATAAAACTGAAAGTATCATGAGATGAATTTAAGTTGCTAATTTCATGATAAGATAATCATTAGGTTGAACAAATACATACAATTTTACTTGTCTAACTTTTGAAGCACTGTAGGTAACATTTTTTACTTCTCATTAATCAAATATAATACAAAAATATGATTAACCATTTTCTGGTATTCTTTGTATCATCAGACTTCCTAAAAATATATTCATTGACATAATCTGATAGGGTATAGTATATAAGGATGAATTAACAAAGTAATCATGTAAAAAAAGGTTTTAAAATAAATCTTAATATTTTCTTCAAAAATAGACTTTTTGAATGCATGTAATGTTATGGAATGGCAATCCATTCAAGTATTGTTTATCATATTATGCATCATACTTATTATATTAAATCATAATCATTTGCTTTTTCCTGTATATCCAGTCACGTCTTTTTTGATGATGATGATGATGATGATAGAGAGGGAGGGACAGAGGGAGAGAAAGAACCTTAACCAGAATCCTCACCCAGCCTGGAGCCCAAGGTAGGGCTCATCAGGACTGTGAAACCATGACCTGAGTCAAAATCAAGAGTTGGATGCTTAACTGAGCCACCTAGACACCCCAAAATATCCAGTCACACTTTGAGCTTTATAAAATCAACTAGTATATCTTGATCTTAAAGCCTGGCACTGAGAGTCATAGTATAGGAGAGACTTAAATACATTTATAATGTTGCAAATAGGATTTCTGAAAATTTACTTAATTTATTCATTCCAAAAATATTTGTCAAGTCCCTGCTGTGGTTTGGGCACTCTTCCAGATCTAAACTCTTAAGAAGTCAATAAATTTTTCTTAGATGAATGGGCATGTAAAATAAAATTTACCTATTGTTTTAATAGGTTAGCTTCTTAGAATGTCAACTTCTCTTTACCTAGGAAAGAATGATAACCCTTGTTTAGATGTGATTACATTCTAGATAAGTGGATGTTAGATAAATATCTCAGTTTGAAGGCCATTTTACTTTATAACCCAAGATTTTTAGAGGAGAATGTTCTATTTTATTAGTCAGGAAATATATTTTTCCTATGTTTTAGTAAGCTATTTACTTGCTACAGTTACTTTAAATAATTTTTCTACAAGATCTGTTTATTCAGGCATTTAGGCATAAATAATGCCATAGAAAATTAATAGTTTTGGCTACATCAACATATACTTTATGTATATTATCATACCTTTTATTATTTTTTATTGAATTTTATTAAGAGCTTATTTGTTCTTTCTACACAGGGATTTACACTTTCACTGTGTAATCTAATGTCTATGGAATCATCTTAAAGATTCAAATTCTACCAAAGATATACGACTGGAGTCCCCGGAGGTCATTCTGCGCTTAGGCCAATAAAAATAATTATTTTAGGTGTGCTGTCATATCTCTTTAATGATACCTTAAAATGGATATTCTTTAAGATGCTATTTCAATTCAGTAGTATCTTAATGGTATTTCACTTTTCCACCTAAAAGTTGTCTTCTAGGATTATTTACTATATGATTAGGACTAAAATTACAGAATTGTAAGAAAGAAATATTTACTAAAGAGGGCTATATGACTGTGTCTCAAAGAGATATTAGGATTCTAGATGTGTATGTGCATAAAGAGGATAATCTTCCAAAATACTGTTCTTAAAAAATATTTTGCCACGCATATTTGAAGAATTCACATTTTTTTATATTTCTCAAGTAATACTAGGACTGCATGTGCTTATTTTTTTATATTTTTAATATTAATGGTAGAGGAGGGAGGGACATATAAATCCTTAACTGAAATCTAAAGCCTCATCTCTGATTTAAAACACATTACTGTTTACAGACAGTATTTCAGAATGTCAACATGAATGGAAGTGTCAAATTGATGCTTAATACTAATTTGTTTATTTATGCTTGACTGCACTTAGATGGTAAAAAAGGTAGGTATCAAAAATAAAGATTATTTTGAGACACTGAAGTAGGTTTCCCTTTGGTTTCAATGCCATAAATCCCATTAGTGTTAATTGGATATTTACATGTGCATTGAGAGAATAATATACCTCATTATTCTTGAGTAGCAGCTACTGACTTTTAAAGGCCATTTAGAATGTGTGACAGGAAACAAATAAAAGCATTCCACTTTCTGAAAGTTATTGTTGTATAGCAGAACATGAAACAAAAGGCTTCACAAACATTGCACTGCAATAGTTTTAATTTTATAATTTCAACAACAAAACTTTTAAAATTCTCTTTTGTAACTTAGCTAGCTAGTGAATATGTAAAGTATGTCCTCAGCTGGCTTTGTGGTATGTGACCTTGGCTCTGAAGAGCATGTGCTATTTACTTTGCTGTTGTTTTAGGTATTTGAAGCATTAGAAATCTATGAAAGAAAATGATGCCTCTAGTGTTCAAATAAGATTTCATGTTGTTTGAAAAAAAAAAAAAAAAAAAAAAAAAGATTTCATGTTGTTTGAAAGGAAAGGTTAGCATTCCCCCTACAAGTATAGAAGAGACCCTTAGACCTGACAGTATGTAGTTAAGGCATTGCCACCTACTTCATGGTATCTAACCATCATTTTTATAGGTGATGGGGTTAAGGAGTACATGTGTGATGTGCACAGAGTGATATATAGAAGTGTTGAGTCACTATATTGTACACCTGAAACTAATGTATTACACTGTATGTTAACTAACTGGAATTTAACTTAAAAACGTAAAAAAAAAAACAAACAAAAAAACAAAAACAAACAAAAACAAAAACAATTAAGAATTCTTGAAAGAAAAAAAAAAAAAAGAATTCTTGAAAGATTACCTTGATGGGATGAGCAGTGGGTGTTATTCTGTATGTTGGCAAATTGAACACCAATAAAAAATAAATTTATTATTACAAAATAAAAAAATAAAAAACTATTTTAAATAGATAACACAATAAAAAAAAAAGAAAGATTACCTTGACATATAAATAAAAAATATGTATTGGCCACTTATATGACAGTCACTATTTTAAGCAGATTTCAAGTGTGAACTTATTAACACTAATCCTGTGAGATCAGAATTATTATCTCTTATCTTATAGGTGACATAATAGAGTTATCAAAAGGTGAATTAACTTACCTAAAAGTTATACACATAGTAAGTGGTAGAGTTGGAATTTGAACCCAGGTCACATGGCTCAACAAATGGAGCTCGATGCAGTTATAATGATTCAAATGAGTTGGCTTTGTCCTAAAATATGAACACACTAGTCAGCAAATTAAAACCTTCTAGCTAATCCAACTAATTTTTTAGAAGTCATTTAGATAAATTATCATTATGCATAGTTCATAGGATTATTTCATCAATCACCTTATAGTTTTGCAAAATATTTTTTCCAACCTCACACTATAATCTCCCTGAAAAGATTTTCCATTGACATTTTCAGAGCTCTTATAAGAGCTAACATATACAGAATGCTTTTCTAAGACAGATGCTATTCTAAGCATTTATTTTTATATATTAAATCCAACAACAACCTTTGAAATAGATATAGTTACTCTCCTCCTTTTATAGATGATGAAACTGAGGCAGAGAAGGGCAAGTAATGTTCAAATGTGAAAAGAATTTGAACACAAGCAGCCTATTTCCAGAAAGAAAACATTATTATGCTTGAAGAAAACTGGATGTTGGATTCACTGAGCCTGGATTTACATCCAACATCATAGTGCCGTTGAGAGAGAGAGAGGGAGAGCACTGTCTATAGATAAGCCAAAAAGATTCAAGCCAACAAAAAGTTGGTCTGCTTTTAATTATCATCATGCACAGGCTATTAAAAAAAAAATCTTAGGGATAAAATACTCCTCTCCACTGAGGTGGGATGACCCCACCACCTCTACGTTTCTTTCATAACTGTTAACAGGACCAACCCTTACTAGATATTTGAGCCTGAACTAATAACATGAAAATAGGGCTAGAAATAAGTGGTGCACAGGATTGTTGTAAATGAGAAAACACAAGTTTTCTCTACTTAAGTTTTACAACTTAAATAAGTTGTAATATAGTCACTCCAAAATAATAGGAGTCATTTAATTTGAGGCAAAAATTCTATAACATTTGGCTTCTGAAAAAGTTCCAGTACTTGGCCAGCTGTATCTCCTTCACATTAACTCATTGCCTACACTCAGGGAGCCAAAACAAAAGTTCATACAAAGTCTGTTGAAAAGGTGGGTGGTGCAGACTCTCATTTTACATCTGTCATACATAGGCTTTAGAACATGACCTATAATTTTCAAACCCCAAAATACTGATTGTAGAATTTTGTGGGGTTTTTTTAATGTTTTGTGACTCAATTAATTTAAAAATAGAATGAGAAGAAAATATTGAGACCTTAATACCATGTAATAGATATAACACACCCCTCAAGCTCATTATCTATTTGTTTATTAAGCAAATAGTATTGGAGGCCATGTGTCACGCATGCATGCACTAGGTTTTGGGATTATTTATTTGCTTTTTTTTTTTTTTTAAGATTTTATTTATTTATTAGAGACTGGGAGAGAGAGAGAGGCAGAGACACGGGCAGAGGGAGAAGCAGGCTCCATGCAGGGAGCCCGACACAGGACTCGATTCCGGGGCTCCCGGATCACGCCCTGGGCTGAAGGCGGCGCTAAACCGCTAAGCCGCTAAGCCACCAGGGCTGCCCTATCTACTTGCTTTCTATGACTGTTGTAACAAATTATAACATATTTAGTGGCTAAAAACAGCAAAATTATTATCTATACTTTTGTAGTTTAGAAGTCTAACATGTTATCACTGTTTTAAAGCCAAGTTGTTGGTCAAGCAGCATTCCTTTTCTGAGACTCTAAAAGGAAAACCCATTTTCTTGTGATTTCCACCTCCTAAAAGCTAATCCTATTCCTTGGCTGATAGCTACCTTGCATCTTCAAACTAGCAATGTTCGGTTTAGTCTTTCTACCATTGAATCGTTTTTTTAAGATTTTATTTATCAATTCATGAGAAACAGCAGAGAGAGAGGCAGAGACACAGGCAGAGAGAGAAGCAGGCTCCATGCAGGGAGCCTGACGTGGGACTCATCCTGGGACTCCAAGATCACGCCCTGGGCTGAGGCGGAGCTAAACTGCTGAGCCACCCAGGTGTCCCCCATTGAATCATTTTGACAATGATTCTCCCACTCGCTTCTTTCACTTTTTAGGACATTTGTGATTACATGACTTCCACTCCTTGTTAATCTAGAACAATTTCCCTATTTTAAGGTGAGCTGATTGCAAGCATAATTCTCTTTGCAATTTTAATTCCCCTTTACCATGTAACATACTAGCAGGTTCCAGGGATTAGAACATGGACATCTTTTGAACCATTACTCTGCCTACTACATCATCTCTGTTCACACATTACTTAAAGCTTGTAGAAGAGAGATGCTGATTACCTGAGTAGGCAAATAAATACATATTTCAGAAACTATAATGCAAGCTATGAATATTTTATGGTGTTATGAGTGTTTAAATCATGGAGAGCTGATGTAGATCGGGGAATTTTTCCTTAGTTGGTTATGTTTGTCTTGACATTTAGAGGAAAAGTGTAGTTCAATTAGTGAAGGAATCAAGGGAGAATTTTCTGAAAGAACCACATGCAAGGGTTTAGAAGTAGGGGGAAGTAAGAGACTTGGAGGAATAAAATAAAAGCCAGTATGCCTGGAGCAAAATAAGTCTTATAATTCAACTTTAACTAGTGATCTGTAATATTCTACTGACTGAAATGTTAAGAATAAAACAAGGAAGAAAATTTGGGTTCTTCATTTTCTTCTAACCCCAGGAATGACTCCTGCCCTTCTTAAATTATGTCTTTGGCTCTAGGTATTATAAAAGAATTTGCTCAAATGTGTACAGTGTGCACTGTCGTTTTGTTTTCAGTTCTCTGAGATATTTAAAATGTTTTAAAGCATATGCTGCAAGTAAAATCCTCAGTGGTTCTGTAGAATTTAAGAGTGTTTCAAGTCATTTGTCTCTTACTATGCTTATAATTGCTTAGTGATTTTATCATTTGAGTGTATATATATTAATATAATAATTCTACCCATATCAGTGTTAAAGATTTGGTCTTTTTTTTAACAATCAAAAGAAATAAGAGGAAACACTACATATTAAGAGTATTTCATTATCTAAGCTCTTTCCAAAGAGGGTGAGAATTGGGGGTAAGATTACTATTTTGATAGTTTCGATTCATTCCTTCTTTTATCCACTCAGAAAGTATCTCCCAATCACTGACTTTATCTAAGCACTGTGATAAGTATAGTGTTCTAGTAGTGGATATAATGGATATAGTTCCCTTTACAATGTACAGAAATCTGTTCTATTGTCTGTTACTTCAGTGAATAGATTAAATAATTCTATCAGTCTGGTCTGATGAAAAAAATATTATAGAACATAAATGACAGTATCAGTACAGCCAGATGTGCATGGAATATAAAAAACAACAATAGATACATGTTATCAATTTATTCTGGAAGGCAGCTGGAAAGGGACCCAAATTCCTAAAATTAAGTTCCTAGCCCCTAGCATGTGGTAGCACTTCTTACAGGTTCTAGATTACCATGTAATTTAATACATTAAAAAATTTGCCTATCACCTGTCTTTCATTTAGAATAACAGCTTTAGGGATCCCTGGGTGGCGCAGCGGTTTGGCGCCTGCCTTTGACCCGGGGCGCGATCCTGGAGAACCGGGATCGAATCCCACGTCGGGCTCCCGGTGCATGGAGCCTGCTTCTCCCTCTGCCTGTGTCTCTGCCCCTCTCTCTCTCTCTCTCTCTGTGTGACTATCATAAATAAGTAAATAATAAAAAAAAAAATGTTAGAATAACAGCTTTAAAAAAAATAGAATAACAGCTTTTTAGAGGCAAGTACCATAAATTATTTGTCCTTTTCTCTAAAAAATATTGCGATATATGGAATATAGTACATATTGAGTATCTTTAAATCAAACTGAAATCAAATATCATTTAGAGGAATTAAATCATATTGATGGGCAATTGATTTATGAAAACCTGTGCCATTTCCTTGCTACTTCAGCATATAAACCTTAAGAAATAATACATTCATAATTTTAGCATAGTATATAATGGTTTAAGATATTTAAAATTATGCTTCAGTAATCCAAGTGCAAGTAGAGTAAATATGATCCCATGCTATTTCAGCAATAAAAATAGATCTGCTCAGATAAGTTCAGAATAGAGCTTTTTTAAAAAATCATAAATCTCATAGCTCAAAGACACAGCTCTCTTATGTTGTGTTAATTTCTATGAACCATGCCATTCATGAATCTATAGCTGAATGAGCTATCTTGTTTCACCATGTGATTCTCATGAATTAGGTTATTACTGATGATATGGGTTGAAATATTTTTTATAAAAATTATAACAAAATTTCTAATTTTCAAATGATTTTAAAACAGTACAATTTAACATTCTTTTCAGAGATAAGGCTGCTTTGGGACGCCTGGGTGGCTAAGTGTTGAGCCTTAGGCTCAGGGCATGAACCTGAGGTCCTCGGATTGAGTCCTCCAGCATTGGGCTCCCTGGAGAGAGCCTGTTTCTTCCTCTGCTTATGTCTCTGCCTCTCTGTGTGTCTCTCATGAGTAAATAAATACAATCTTAAAAAAAGAAAAAAAAAAAAAAGGTAAGGCTGCTTTATTCCGGTAAACCTGAAAAATAAAATTGATTACAATGAAGAGAATATAAAGGCTTCTACAAGGCGGTGTATGTTTGATAAAATATATTAGGTGTATTAACCTTCCAATAAATGAGAATAAGATGAATATTTTTATTTTTGTGCTAAAGTTTGGCTTATAAGAGGAAAGAAAAATAAAATTATACTTACAGGTAATTTAGTAATCGTATATATTCACGGTGTTAGTTGCAAATGTCACTGCCATAACACAATTAAAGGAACTTAGAGGTCTGATACACCTATTTCTGAATTTCACTCATTGGTTGAGTAACTCTACTAAATTAACACAAGTTCTTTGATTCTCAGATTCTATATCAGAAAGGTGGGATAGTACAACAGAATTGTTATGGAAATCAAATGAGATTATATATGTGAAGTGATCAATAGAGAATTCTTACTATTTGGTAGTTGATATGCTTATAATTAAGTAGTTGTTATCTGACCATACATTCTTGCTAATATATTTCTATTACTGTATTATCTCCTTAATAGTAGATGTTAAGAAAGCCAAACTAATGAAGAGGGATAGAAAAAGTAATGTAGGGTAGATTTCTAACCTTGATATTTTTAAAGCTTTGGCTGTGACATGATATTGACCTCAAGTCATGTGTTCAGAGCTTTTCTGGGTTTGATGTTTCCTGACCTTCTCTGACATTCTTCTGACCCTCCCAGCAGTTTTTCTCCAGCACTCTTCAACATTTCCTCAGCTTCCTGGCTGTGCTTCAACACTCTTGGAAATTTTCCCAGATGATTCATGAAAAAGCATGTAGAGTAAGAACCTCAGGGTCACAGACTTAGAGGAGGGGATTCTGAAGGGCAAAATAGGACTATCCAATACAAAATTTGTTCATGATAACAGAGAAGTTTTAACTAAAAGAAAATATTACTGTATGGAATAGAATAAATATGAGGATTTTATAGAGTCAAATAAATCATCTAAAGATAAGAAAATTGAAAAAAAAATAAAGATAAGAAAACTGAAACCTGAGTAGGAGTGATTTTTGCAGTGGAGTTTCTATTTTAACTGATTTTTTTCAGGTTGCATAGTTCATATAAGATCTCTCTCATACACCTGTATGAAGAAAAGTTGATAGGTCCAAAACAAACAGAATCTTTGTACTTTCCATTGGAATTTGATAAAATAGCTATAACATGAATAAGGCCCAAAGATCATAGTTTTAAATTCAAGCTTTACTATAGGAATATATTTATCATAGTAAATGTTAATAGAGATAATTTTCTTTTTTTTTTTTTTTTTTATTTTATTTTATTTTTTTTATGATAGTCACAGAGAGAGAGAGAGAGAGAGAGAGAGAGGCAGAGACACAGGCAGAGGGAGAAGCAGGCTCCATGCACCGGGAGCCCGATGTGGGATTCGATCCCGGGTCTCCAGGATCACGCCCTGGGCCAAAGGCAGGCGCCAAACCGCTGCGCCACCCAGGGATCCCTAGAGATAATTTTCAAAATAAGTATTTTAAAACAAAACTTTTCATGGGAAGCAGTGTGGCTAGTAAGATAAAAGAGCTTTAAAATGGACTGAAATGGTAACTCACTGTGATTAGGCAATAACTGTAAGTACATAACACTTGTGTGTCTCAGCTACTACTAATGGCCCTCTTTTTGGTGGTACCGTTTATGTTGGACAGTATGTCTTTCCCTTCATGATTTGGAAAGCTATCATGATTCTTGTTTGAAAGCCAGATATACTAAAAAAAATTCAGAAGTAGAAATTCAGAAGTAGAAAATAATAATACATTTTAAAACTCAATAAAGTTTAGTCAAACTAACATACTTGGGGAACCTCAGCTCCTGTTTTCTTTCCCTTAACTTAAAACCTATCCACTGACTGCGGATATCCTCTTGCTTCAAGTTGCAAGGCCCCTGGAATCTGAAGGCTACTATGCCAGCATTTATTTACCCAAAGGCATGGGCAACACTGCAGAAACTGACAAGATCAGTTTGTAAGGCCTAGTTTTATTGAGAGTTCACATAGTTACGGACCTCTGATGTATTGGCACCAGAGAGCCTGCCCCGTGTTCCCAAGTCCTATTTCTGATGAGGCAGAATGACACTCCTACCTTATTAGTCCAGAAACATTCTTTTTCTCTTTTTCCTCCCTCTCCATTACTTAATTCTCTGGACTTAGCTTTTGTGAAAATTTGGAAGAGTCCATGATTCCTTATTATCAAGCCACTCTGATTTTCCAGCCTTCAAAACAAACAACCACGTTAGTAAAAGATTTGCAAATGACTTAGCTATTGAAAAGCAGTTAGCTATAATAGAAAGTGGAAGCATGCATATATCTCAGAGGCCTTTTAAGGTTAATCATTTGATCTCTGAGGAATTGTTTTTCCTTTCTTTGTCCTTGCAAGATATCATCCTGACCCTAAATTCACCCATTTAACAAATACTGTATTTACTGAGCTGCTTTTATAAGCAAGATACTATGTTAAGTGAAGGATATACCATGGTGATCAAAAAACTTGGTTGTTATTTTCATGAAAATCACTGAGTAGTGGGAAGGATAGACAGCAAAGAAATATACATATAATTATCATTTATAAGATAAAAGAACAAAAAGATATAATGATTCCACATCAAAACAAGCACTAATACTCTGTCCTCTGAAAGCTAGAAACCTGGGCTGCTAGGAACTCATATATAAAAACCCTGAATCAAATTAACAATTACAATGGATAAGGCAAGAAGGAATACATGAGTTAGACTTCATTCCTCTTGTCAGGAACTGATAGTTTCTGACTAAGAGGATAAAAAGCCAGCTTTATGGAGAAGATATATTTAGAATGAAACTTTAGGATAAGGGTGATAAAGAAATATGGTAAAGAGCATTGGCTACCAGGCAGAGAGAGTAAACTCCACATCTAACTCTTATTTTATGCCCCTTTGATTCCAGAACTAATCTGGTTTGTTTACATTTTCCATTATCCCTGGTGCTTTGTGGTGACTACTCCCTCCCCACCTAAAATGTGCCTGGGTAGGAGATAAAAAGAGCAATACCCATTCTTCTATCATTATTTAGTTGAGAGAGATTTTTTTTAACCCCCAAAGAAATTCTTGACAATTTAAGAAAATATTAGAAATAACCCAAAACTTGGAGACTAATGAAGTTGGAAAAAATAATGATACATTTTAAAACTCAATAAAGTTTTGTCAAACTAATATACTTGGGGAACCCCAGCTCCTGTTTACTTTCCCTTAACTTAAAACCTATCTGAGGGACTTTTATTCAGACTTTAACCATTTTCCCCTAACTCTTCCTTTTAGTTCTAATTTTTCAAATGATAGTTGGTACATAGGTGGCAATTTATTATTATTATTATTAAATATGTATGCATATTGTATATACTTTATCCATATTTATCTGATAAAGGTATGTATGCATTCTGTAAGATTTGCATGTCTGATGAAATAATACTTTTCTTATTAAAATGAAAATAAAGTTTGAGAAAGAAAAGGAGATTGGTAGTTAAATGACTTATTCAAGAAGACTTGAGTTCTGCATTCTTATAGCGTGTTCTTAGCAGAATTCTATTATATCTCAGGAATAGTCTTATCACAATTGGAAAGTTAGCCACTAAAACTTAATTGTCACTATCAAACTGGAAAGACTTTCAGCAAGTTGTCAAAAATTAGAATTTATAGCCTTTAGATGCTCTCTATTTTCATTACCAAAATATCCCTGCAGAAGACATTGTATTAATAATAAATACTGGTATATATAAATGTTCATTGGTGTGTATGCATGTGTGCCTACCTTGTCCCTTATATTGAAAGGTATCTTGTCTTAAAACAAAAATGCACATGCAATACTACTATATCTAATAAATCATGTATGAAAAATGTGAAAGATGGCATTATATATCAGTCAGTGCTTCTTTGTATAATTAGATATATTTTCTTCAGTTTCTGAAGACCATCTATGACATTTTTGTTTTAAAAGTTCATTCATAATGTAAATGAATAATGCATTTTCCCATGATGGACACCCTGAACACTAATGTCATGTCACTGATGATGGGGCTGTCACAAATGCGAGAAGAGAAATGATAACTAGAGGAGTTATTTTTTAACCCACCAAATGTTGAGATAAAAAAATCTCTATGCATTAACATTGGACAAACACTCTGCCCACTTCTATAATTTATAGGGATCAACTTTCTAGAAAGCTGTGGATGCCTCCCATCTGTTGATTTACTCTCTAGGAAGGAGGAAATTTCAGTTTTGCTATTACTTTTTTGTTTAAGAATAGAAGGAGGAATTTATCCTAAGAGACTACTAGGAGCAAGTAAAGCTCTATAACGTGTAACCCACTGGGGAATTTCTTAATACAAAGTGCCATTTTAGAATTAAATAACTGTTTTAATAAGAAATTTTTTTTTTTGCGTGTGTGTGTTGGGGGGGGGTATTTTTTTACAGAAAGAGAAGAGGGAGGGGAAATGGGAGAGAAAGAGAATCTTAAGTAAGCTTCAGGCTCAGCATGGAGCCCAAGGCAGGACTCTATCCCATGATCTTGTGATCACGACCTGAGCCAAAGGCAGATGCTCAACCTCTGAGCCACCCAGGCATCCCAAGAGTTGGATTCTTAACCAACTGAGCCACCCATGCACCCCATGAAGACACATTTTTAAATCCAAGTTTAAAATAAATAAATAAATAAATCCAAGTTTATTTGACAATTCTGGGCAAAGTCAAATATTTTAAAATATGTATTTGGAAGACATAAGGATATGCTGAATAATGCATTTTATATATAACTCCTTATTTATATCCTCCCATTCGATTCTGACAATCTTGCTATACCATGTATGCATTTGTAGTATTATTAACCTGGTTATAGTAAAGTAAATCATAGGATAATGAGAAATAAATCACAAGTTTTCTAACTTTATTTTGGTTTTATCATGATAGTTAAAACCTTTTCTCTGAAATATTTAAATAATGGAAATACAAAGTATGCATTATTTTAAAATGGTTCAGCAGTATCTTAAATTATCTAGTTATAATTATCATACTTTCCCTGTATTTTAAGTTTCCATTTGGCAATCTTTATACTATAGAGATCACCTTAATAGCACAAAATGTATACCTAACATACATATATATGTTAAATAAATGCATAAGTATTAATGGAATTTGTTTTAGTTTAATTGTTTTACTACTATTTTATCAGTTCTTTTTTTCCCATCAAAAAATAGAGCTCCCTGTAGCCTTTCTGGCCTCAAGAGTATATAAACATATCTCTTTAATCCAGGTCATCAAACTTCCTTTCATCTGGCTAAATTGTAGGGAATAGTTTTAATCCATCACAAAGTAATCAAAGTAAACTTCCAGGGATGGGTAGAACAAAGTGTGGAGTCCTATATTTGAATATATTATAGTATGATACATGAAATTTTAATGGCTGAGTTTCTGATTGGTATGGGAGTGTCTTAAATGTAATAAAATGCTGCTATGTACACTCACTGCCATAAAAATATATAGCACAAGCCTTCTTGAAGAAATCACTTGTGAATGCATTTTTTGCCCCAAAATATTCATTGTTCTAAATTTAATACCACACACAATACAACCAATTTGTATGATGAGTTCTTTAGAAAAGGTAGATATTGAAGACATTGTAAATCCTTTTCACTTGTGAGACCATGGAAAAATGAATTCCTACTCATTTTACCACCCAACCATGTATTCCTTATCTGTGTTTTTCCCATTCTTGCTACTAATCTTTCCCAAGGCCCATATACAAATAGGTACACACTTACAGAAGAAAGGAATCAAAAGAACGTGTATATACATCCTTTGGAACTGAAAGCACATCTGGAACAATGCTCCTCAGCTTTTAAGAGCTCTTTATGTGTATTCTTGATGAAGTATGGAATGAGATAATAAAAATAGTGATAATTTAATTTTTTTTCATAGTTTTTGAAGAACATTTGTGGCTTATCATAATTTGATCATAGGCAAGAGTATGAGCCCATTAAAAATACAGATACTCTGTCGGAAAGTTTATGAGTTGGAATTACAACTTTCTACTTACTGATCTTGAGCAGGTTGTTTCTTAATTGTAGTGTTTTAACTAATAAAAATGAGATGTGAGAAAGGGATAATATATTCATTATAGATGTATCCATTATCTATTGATACAATAATATTGGGTAACAAACTACCCAAAAACTTGGTAACTTAACACAATAATCTTTTGTTATTACTTCGGAGTCTGTTTGCTCATCTGGATGGTGCTGCTGATCTGGACTGAGATTGGCTCATAGTGTCTGCATTCACTAGTATATCTGTAGCCAAATGTGTAGGTCATTTGGACACTGGCTGGTCTAGGACACCTTCACCTGGAATTCTTTGTCTCTGTATCACATGATTTTCCAACCTGGATTAGCCTTTCTTCTTCTTTCCTTTTATAATCCTCTGAGTGAATAAAAGTACTCAAAGGCCTGGGCTTGAATCTAGCATACTATTATATCTGTGATTTCTGTTGGCAAGAACAAATCACCAGGTTCATCGGGATTCAAGGAGTGGGGCACAGATGTTATCCTGTAAAGAATGAGCAGAGAGTCCCATTAGGAGAGAGAAGTGGAGAATTAGGGTCATTTTTGCAATAAATCTACTGTTATATGTTTTTTTGTACATTTTAAGTAAAATAATGTATAATATACATAGTTTGTTGCAATGCTGCAGTCTCCCAATCACTATCCTTTACTTTATAGGAGAGGAGACCGATATAGAGAGTATAATGGGCTTATTGAGGTGACCTAATAATAAAAATCCAGTTTGGCTCCAGAACCTAGACCTCCTGCTTTCTAGGTACCTGCAGAGCAGTTCGTTCTTATAGAGTTCTGTAAATGATATTTTGAAATAAAGCAGGTGGAACTTGATTATTCCATAGTTTTGCCTGTAGTATTCCTTACAGTTAACACTATGTATTGGTGATAATTTTGTTCATTCTAATCTTGTGTAATTTAAGGAGCAAATTTTTATTTTATTACTAACTTTTAGCGCCACCCAATCTGTTGTTATTAGCAAGGTGATCTTTAACTTGAAAGAGAGTCCAGGGAATACTCTTTCAATTTTTGTATGCTTCTGGCTGGAAAATAAAAAAACACATCAAACATATTTAAGAAGGTGTCAATTTAAATCCTGATAGAAATATAAGTGATAATTCATTTTTATTTAGGTTTATACTATTTTCAATTCTTAGATTTCACTTTTTATTTGCTGTATAATTTTAAAGGAGTCAGAAAGAAACATCTCAAATGATTAATGGTATTGGCAAATCTCTAATTGTCATTTGGAGGAACCACTGGTCAATACTATGCTAGATTCTGCTTTTAACCTTGATAAATCTTCCACTTGCACCAGATAAAAATGAAGCAACCCATTCCAGGGCTAGTATCAATTATATAATAGCCAAGGAAAACAATGCTATTCCTCAATCATTTTATCGTATAAAATATAATTTTATTTGTACCATGATGTTATGCACAATTACAATTATTTCATAATTGTTAGTTCATAATTTTAGTTCTAATGATAGAGATACATGTTATTTAAGTGTATCTTGTATAAAGTTTTTAACGTATTTGTAATTCATTTTGGCATATTTTATTTATTGTATTCTAAAGTTACTTTGTACTTTACGTATCGTCTTACTTTCAGTTTTTGTAAGAAAAAGTCCCTAGGTTTCATTTTGTACTGAAAAAGTAGAGGCACCTGGGTGACCCAGTCAGTTAAGTGTCTGCCCTCAGCTCAGGTCATAATCCTGGGGTCCTGGATTGAGCCCCATGTAGGGCTTCCTGCTCAGTGAGGAGTCTGCTTGTACCTCTCCTCTGTATCATCTCACCCTGCTTGTTCTCTCTTTCTTCCTCTCCTCTCTCTCTTTCAAATAAATAAATAAAATATATTTTTAAAAAAAGTAAAAACACATGCTTCCATTTGTTTCCTTTCTGGATTAGTCTTACCCTTTTATGAAAATTGAATTTGGAGGCACCTGGGTGGCTCAGTAGGTTGTGTGTGACTCTTGTTTTCTCTCAGATCATGATTTTAGGGTTGTGAGATCAAGCTCCATATCAGACTCCACGCTCAGCATGGAGTCTGCTTAAGACTCTCTCCTTCCCCTTTTACCTCTCCTCCCTCCCCCCCAAAGTAAATCTTAATGAAAAAGAAAGAAAGAAAATTGAATTTCAAATAGATCTAGATATGAAGGCATTTGAATTTTGGTGGGGTTAATCCCTCAGCACCTCTTCATCTTTCTGCTCTAATTGTCTGTTTCTACTCTGACAATCCTAGCACATGTTTTACTGTATTATTTTAATAAGACTACTTACCTTAATAAGAACATAAGAGGAAACAATGATAAACATTCTGTATTTCAGGTTAATTTCATAAGGTAAAAAGAGATGACACCTCAATTGCTTTTCCCACTCATTTAATCAGTATCTCAAGGGAAGGGGCTTCTGGATCTCTGTAGGGTGTGTTTTTTAACAAGTGTCCTAAAGAATTCTTAAGACCAGGAAATATTTATACTGGATAATTGATATAGTGAACTAGATGTCACTGGATGTGAATCAGGATCTAAACTTAGTTAATTGTGAATTGTCTGTCAATAAATTGACTAATCATACCAGACCTCATATTCTTGTCCTATAAAATAACCAAAACAACAAAATATCATCCAGGCTTATTACCTTTCACTCAACTAATTTTGGGATCAAAGGAAGTACATTTGGAAACTTCTAAAAAACATTTATATAAACATAAAATATCAGATTTTCTATGCTTATGATTGCTGTTGATATCTACTCTTTGGAGTATAGCCATTTATTTTTCTCAACCCTCATTAGAATTGGTTGTTAGCTATATCTTTCTACTGTTCTGTTTTGTTTTGAAATTCAAGTGTGTGATTTAATCATCATAAGAATTAATTTTGCACAAGTTGGACACAGAAAATGTAAAACGTTAACCAGTATCAGGAATTGTATGCTTTCTGAATAAATGTATTTCAAGCTCTTCTTTAAGTTAGAAGCTTTGACCTAAATATAATGAGGATAAAGGTGATTTTCTACATTTATATGTCATGTAGCACTGTCAAAATAAAATATTTATTTTTCTTGATATAACGTAACTTACAGCATCATTTTTCTTCCTGCTAAAATATTACCAATTTAATAAAACATGAGCTCTAGAGACGGTTTTTGCTTTCATTTCTCTGTATGGATTTCAGAACTCTCTGTTCAGTCTCCTAAAGCATACCCCACACTGATTTCTAGTTAGTGGATTTATGCATTCTGGCACTTTGAATTCTGACACAAACCAAATTCCTGAATAAGTTAGAATATCAGGAAGATCAGTACTTGAGTTTGAGTTCACTAGGTAAACCTTCATCTTCATTAGGAAAACAGTATGAGGGCAGTTATAAATAAGGTCCTTTCCTAATGAATAATAGAAAAAAAAATAAGGAAACTCCATAACAGAATTAAGTTTGGCATGAAAAAGTGAGAGAAAAAATTGAATGTTGTATTCACATTTTAATCAAATTAAGTACATCTAAACTATTCGTATTGTATTCTCAAAGATGAGTAAATAAATAATGGTTTATGCTACTTGTCAAATAACTAATCCATTCTGGAACAGACGGATATTTTTATTTCTCCAAAATTTAATCTTAATTTTGGTAATAGAAGTCTGTATATCAGAACTTCTCTATACTTCTTTAATATGCCCTCTCTACCCTCCCCTAGTAAAAGGAGTAGATACCATGTCTCTGCATGTGTGCGCTCCTCTTGGAGGAGGTGAAGTACAAGGAATATTGAGGAGAACCCCTACCCTTTCCTTGGATCTCTGGGAAGCAGTAAGTGTACTGACAGAGGACAAGGTAATCATTGTCTTTATCTGTAGCTAATCATGGCAGCAAGGAAAAAGGAGGACAAAGCATAAATGTGCAAAGTAGACATTTCTAAAGGAGAGAAGGAAACAATCAGGAGGAAAGTCATATATCCTAGGTGTAACCATGCTTGAACGAGGGGTGGGCTCTCGGCACTTGTGCCTCAAAAGAGGGGATAATGTTCTAAATTTCCTATGATCTCTGAAACTGTCCTCATGTGGGATCTCTTTGTGGGGAAAAAATGTTGAATGATTATGGTAATATTTGAAATTACAAAGTAAATCAATTCCTTAAACTGAAATTAGGGCCTTTGCTGGTACTAGACTTGAGGGTCTGGTGTGAAAGTGTGAATGTATATGTGATTGCTGTTTGTTTTTCAGAAGGATCAGTAAGTTGAATCTTTGCTAAACTATTCTAATTGGGATTAAGGCCCGAACTTTGTTGCAGAAGGCTTAGAAAGACAGAGTTATCCGGCACAAGGTTTCCAACTCCAGTGACACCGAAGTTTTATGTGTAGAGTCTCTGATATATCCATGAAAATGGAGTTTGTACAAAAGTAAAAATTCAGTATTTCATGTTGAAATTGCTAAGGAAGTGAGCCCACCCAATACTACTCATCATTAGCTGCAGAGTTGTTCTGTTTTCCATGGCAGCATGATGTTATGATGTTGTGTATGTGTGGGGAGGTGGGGGTGGGGGTGGGGGCGTGCTTAGGGAAGTGGAAAGATCTGTAAAACAATTTCAGGATGGCTTCTTAATAGCCTGTTGTTTTCCTGTAAGAACAGAATAGAGATCCCTCTTTCATAACCTTGTATATACATATATGTATATACATGTACATATCTATATATTTTTTGCTTGATTTTGAGAGAATTTGTGTGTATAAAGATAGAAGAACCACATTTAAAAAAGCTCATCCATCAACAGTTTTTGCAGCTTTATAAACAATGAAAACTTAATGCGAGTACTCCGTTGTTGTCACTTGCATTTCCTCAATCTTTGGACATTAAATTATTTGATGTGGTTTTAAAGTAATTATAAGCACAAAAGTGTCTACGGTTGATTATGACAAATACCTGTCAAGCTGTGAACTATCTAGAGAAGTGTTCAAATCTATTAAGAACTCTAATGATCTTTTCTATAATTTATTTTACTCTAGGCAGAGGCTGATGCAGCAGAATTAAATTTAAGATTACTCAGTGATATAGATTATCCCAGGAGCTAACACTAACAAAAGTCAAAGAAAAAGAAAAAAAGAATTGTTTAAAAAGGATACTACATTTATATTTAAATAAAACTAGAAAAAAACTTTTAAAAAATATATATTAATTCCTTTTAATTCTTTCAAAGAATCAGAGTGATTAATCACTGTTAGGCACTATGTTGAGTACTGGAGACTCAGTGAAGAATCAGCCACTTACTCTGCCCTCAGGAGCTTTAAAATTTGGTTATTCTGAAGACTGAGAAGTATAGAATCAAATATAATATAAAAGTGTGATTAGGGTAAGAAGACATGGGAAGGGCAACTAAACAAATCTTAATTGATAGAGTTCCCAGAGGAAGAATTATTTAAATACATGGATGGTATAGAGTTGGTCTGTACAGGACAGGGAGGAGAGCAGAAGAAAAAGCTATTTCCAGTTGAAACTCTAACATATACAAATGGCAGCAGAATCAGTCTTATGAAATCAATAAACTGAAAATCATTCTGTAAGGTACAACATAAGAGTGTAAAGTAAACGTGTCAAAAATTGGGATGTGAGAGTGTAACAGGATCTTAGGAGATGGAATTAAGTTTAGGAGCTTTGGGAGCCAGTGAACATTTTTAATTAGAAGAGTGATGCGATCAGATATGTGTTTATTTATTTGAGAGAGAAAGAGAGAGACTACAAGTGGGGAGAGGGTTAGAGGAAGAAGCAGACTCCCTGCTGAGCAGAGAACCCAATGTGGGTTTCTGTACCTAGACTCTGGGATCATGACTTGAGCTGAAGGCAGACACTTAACCAACCGAGCCACCCAGATTCCCCAATTAGATGAGTATTTAAATTACAAAAAAGAAAAAAGTCTCTTGCTATTATGAGGAACACTGAAATGAAGGAAGCCTGGATAAAGGAAGACCAGATTTAGCAGAGAGATAATTGAGACAAATTCAAGGATAGCACTTGGCAGTTCCCACTTGGACAACTGAGTGTTTAATGGTTCAAATCACCAAAATCAGAGACCTAGGGAGAGAAAATTTCTTTGTGTGAGGAGAGGGAGTTTAGTTTCAAACATTATGAATTTGAGAATTCCTATAGGATAGGCTTATGGGAAAGATTTGGAAGACATTAGTGTGGAAAAAGAGTTAGGTCAACCCAGAGATTAAGAGGAGTGACCACTTGTCAGCCATACTCTATTACAGTTGATATCAGATGTGGAAAAGCAAAGTGTCAACACTTAACCAGTTTCCCTACAGATTACTGGCAGAAACAAACAGGGAGCAACTAGGGATTCTCTCAAACTTCTTTTTTTGCTGTTTCTAAATCTTCTGATTGAAATTACTCGGGTTACTTATTGCTTTTTATTTATTTCATACTTAGAATGCTAGTTTAATTGTGTCTGACCTAAGTGATCTAGGGAGTTTTCTGTTTTATATTTATTATGTATAGCAGCCTATATAAGTGTCTTACCCACATGGTATCAGTTCCCCATTTTTTTTATTACCTTGTGTTTGTGGATCATGTGGCTTCAGAGTGCCTTTGCTTTCAACAGCCAGCACCTGCAGCTCCTGACGCTTGCTTCCTCACAAGCCCAGAATGCCAGAAGTACCTAGAATTTTGCATCCTTCTTGGGTGGCCTCCAGCCAAAGACTGGCAGATGTGGGACCAAGAAAGCTCCAGATTTCTTGGCATAGGTTAGGACAATTCTGAGGCATCGCTTACACCATCTTGAGGATTGGCTAATCTCACACCCTTGGTTGGCTTGCTCCCCACTGTTCTGCTCTTTCAACTTTTTGCTGTTTCCTGAAAGGATTTCTATAATAAATCACTTCCTTACAAATCTCCATCTTAGGCTTGACTTCTGGGAATTTATCCTAAGACATATTATTTTCACGTTTGCATTATCAGTCCCCATGTTCTTCTCCATGCTGGTTCACAAAGACCTATGAAATATCTGTGATTCCTTCTCAATATATAAATCTGAAACAAGATACTTGATGGTTCCCAAGATAGTCTTGTTTCTTATTTTTGGGTTATATTATAGCATAAGCATTTTAAGTTTTGAATGCATAATAGAGGTAAATGTTCTATATGTGTCTGTGTGTGTGTATGTTTATGTGTGTGTGGAGGAGGAGGAGGAGCAGGAGGAAGAATGAATCTACTTTTATCTGTTAGGGGATTTTCAATTGCAGCTGACAGAAATCAACCTAAAATTAGCTTAAAACAAAAAAGGTAATTTTCACATGCAACTCCTATCTCCAAAAAGTGAGACTGACCTCAAGCATTGCAAAATTGGGGATTCAATGGTATCATGAGAAGGTAATCTTCCTTTTGCATGTTTTGCTTGTTTGCTTCAATTATGTTCATTCTGACAGGTTCTTTCTATGAGGAGACACAATGGCTGCTGGAAGCCTTAAGCCTGCAGTGTCCTCATAAATCTGGTTTCTACAGCTGCTATCAAAAAAATACAATTCTTTATATTCTCTTTGCTGATGACCTAATTTTTTAAATCTTTGTCTCCAGAAGCTTTTAGAATTTTCTTATTCCTGCAGTTCTGCAATTTCACAATGATTTGTCTTGTTATGGGATCTTTTCTTAATTTATTGTGCTGGACTCTGCGGGCTCTTTTAGTCTGGAAACCTCTATTATTCAGGACTAGGTATCATTTTCATATTATTATATGAACAGTAACTTTACTTCCATTTTCCTTTCCCTTTTCCTGAAATCCGAATTGTTTTAATCAAGCATAGTGGTAGAATTTTCTTATCATTTACATTTTTAATCTAATTTTTTTGCTGTTCTGTTTTCTGGCTATTTCAAGTTGTTTTTTTTTTTTTAAGATTTATTTATTTATTTATTTATTTATTTATTTATTTATTTATTTATTTATTTATGAGAGAGAGAGAGAGAGAGAGAGAGGCAGAGACACAGGCAGAGGGAGAAGCAGGCTCCATGCCTGGAGCCCGATGTGGGACTTGATCCCGGGACTCCAGGATCTATTTCAAGTTTATATCTCACATTTACTATTTACTTACTTACCTCACTATTTTTAAATTCTAATGACTTTTTTCTTATTATCCAAAATCTTATTTTCTAGAAAAGTGTTCCTTTTTCTCTTGGATGCACTATCTTTCTACAATAATTTCTAAACATCCTACTAACTCCTGTATTTTTCTCATTTATTCTAAATTTCATTGTTCCTTTATGTCTGGTTTTAAATCTCTAGGAACTTTCCTTAAATTTCTAGTGATTCTTGGGTGTCTTGTCATAGTGATATTCAAAGAAACTAATAGAAAAGTTCAGTGTATGTGGACAAAATTGTTATTGATGGATTAGCTTTACTCTATGTTGATCAGATATAAGCCTAGCTGTTTCACTGGGAAGTCATGAAGGGTCAGTATCTGTGGGTCTTTGTTCCTCCATTTAGTCTGTTTTCTTTTGTGGAATTCCATAATCATTTGTCTGGATAAAACCCTGTTTATCTCTGTTTTGGAAGACAATGTGAAAAATGGGAAAATGAGGCTTCCTCACAACGGTATTCACTTAATATCACCTAATACTTGTATTTGGTGTCCGTGAAATCAAAACCTCTTTTGGTCATCTCTTTCAGAAACCCAACCTTCAACAAATTTGCTTTTTAACAAGTTACCCCAAAGCTTAGTGACTTAAAACAATAATAACCATTTATTATCTCCCAGAGTTTTGGTAAGTCCATGATTCAGGAATAGCTTCTCTGGACAGTTGTGGGTCATTGACTCTCAGTGAACTTATAATCAGATGTCTGCCAGGTTTTAGTCATGTGAAGATTTCATTGGAGCTGGAGAATCTGCTTCTCAAGGTTGTTAACAGACATAGCAGACATTGGCTTTTGGTAGAAATCCTCCATTCCTCTCCAAGAAGGGCCTTCCCACAGGGATTACCTGAATAAACTCAGCATGGTGGTTAAATTCCCAGAGCAAGTGATCCAACAGGCAAGTGAAAGCTGAAATGCCTTTTATGAAATGCCTCAGAATTTACACACTGCCACTTACATAATTTTCTATGTGTCACATATGTCAGCTCTGATTCAGTGTGGGAAGGGACTTTACGAGGTATGACCATGGATGGTGAAAGCCTTCTAGAAGGATGTCTACTATAAAGGTTTTATATTACTAGTTTTTTGTCTTATTTCCTTATTACTAAACATTGGCAGAAAAAAGGGCCACATAGATGATTTTTTATAATTTTATTTATATATAAAATAAAAATATATAAATATACACACATAAACATAGCAAAGGCATATTATTGATTTTTGTCTTTAAATATGAAAAGACCAGTATGATAAGAGTGCATTTCTCTGCATCCTCTCTAATCTGCCTACCTTAATGTATCGTCTTTAGTCATATGCTGGCATCTTTCACAAGTACTAAATGTCTGAACCACATTTATTAGTTTTATCCAGCAAAAAAGATTGGACCTAGTAAATAAAAAAGACAATTTCAGACAATTGCCTGCCTTTCAGCTTTTATCTCAAGATATATAACAGATATTCATCTAACTCTGCTTCTTCTGGAGAGCATTATTTCAGATTGAAAAATTTGGGGTCTTTTTGAAAAGTGGTCTTCAGTCTTCTTAAGAAAACATGTTAGGAGAAACATTAAAGCATCTATGTGCTTAAGTCATTTATTTTTCTTTCTTTTCTTCTTTCTTTCTTTCTTTCTTTCTTTCTTTCTTTCTTTCTTTCTTCTTTCTTTCTTTTTTTTTTCTTTTTTTTTGACCATTTGCATGGTAAAGGGTTCTCCACCCCCTCAGTTTTCTGTCTGAAGGTGTCCTTAGGTCTAAAATGAGTCTCTCATAGACAGCAGATAGATGGGTCTTGCTTTTTTTATCCAGTCTGATACCCTGTATCTTTTGACTGGATCTTTTAGCATTCAGAGTAATTATTGAAAGATACATGAATTAATATTTCTTGCAGAGCTGGTTTGGTGGTCACATATTCCTTCAGTTTCTGTCTATCCTGGAAGCTCTTTATCTCTCCTTTTATTCTGAATGACAGCCTTGCTGATAAAGTATTGTTGGCTACGTGGTTTTCTCATTTAGTAACCTGAATATATCATGCCAGCCCTTTCTGGCCTGCTATGTCTCTGTGAATAGGTCTGCTGTTAATCTGATATTTCTCCCTATAAAAATTAGGAATCTCTTGTCTTGAGCTACTTTTAGGATTCTCTATCTCTGATATTTGCAAGCTTCACTATTATATGTTGGGTTTTTTATTTTTATTGATTTTTGGGGGTCCTCCTCTCTATCTCTTGGATCTACATGCCCATTTCCATCCCCAGATTAGGGAAGTTTTCAGCTATAATGTGTTCAAACATACTTTCTCGTCCTCTCTCTCTTTCCATATCCTCTGGAAACCCAATAAGATGAGTATTATTATTTCTAAAACTATCACTTAATTCCCAGAGTCTCTCCTCATGGGCTTCTAGTTGTTTTTCTCTCTTTTCCTCAGCCTCTTTTCTTTCCATCAACTTGTCTTCTATGTCACTCATTCTCTCTTCTTCCTCATTAACCCTAGCTGCTAGAGCATCCAGTTTAGACTGTATCTCAGTTAAATTATTTTTAAAATTGTAATCCTGAATTGTATATCTGACGTCATACTTTAAATCCATATCCATTAACTCTGTGGCAAAGAGTATTACTTGTTCTTTCTTTTGTGGTGAATTCTTCCATCTAGTCATTTTGTCCAGTATAGAATGGCTGTATGAGTGAGCAGAGTCAAAAATATTAACCACAACCTAAGTAAAATACACTCTAGACAGTTTTGGAGAGGTCAGGGACCAGAAAATAAAAGAAAAAGAAAAAAAAAAGACCACAAAAGTGAAAAACAAATTTAAAAAATAGTAAAAATTTTAAAAAGGAGCTGGGGAGGAAAGGTTGGGGAAGAAAGAATATAGTCTCTAGAGTGGACCAAGTTGATCCTCTTAGTTCTGAGTGTATTTTGGTCTGTATATTAGAAGGTACCAAATTCCAAATTTATATAAAAAGCTAAAGCTTACATAGAGAAACAACAGTGACAACAAAAACAAGAAGACAAAAGAGGGGGGCGGAATGGGAAGGAAGAGAGAATATAATCTCAGAGTGGACCAACACGGTGGTCCATATGTTAGAAGGTACTAAATTCCAAAATTACAAAACAAAACAAAGCAAGAAAAGCACACACACAAAAAAAACCCCAAACTTATATATCTACAAAAATTAAATTGAAGACGTTGAAAGGGAGCCAGAAATGAAAAATATATCTATGACATGTAATTGTAAAACTATGAAAATAAAAAAAGGAAAAACTTAAAAACAAAGCATTGATAAATTATTGTCGTTAATGTGAAAAAAGAAAGAATATTGGAAATTTTTAACCTGAAAGATTAATGAATCATAAGGAAAAAACCTTGAGTTCATTTCATTCATTTTTCCTCATTCCGGAGCTTTTCAGTGCTGCTTGGTCAGTAAACTTGCTGTTCCCCTTGTTCTTCCAGCTGTTCTTCTGGGGGAGGGGCCTGCTGGGCTGATTCTCAGGTATCTGTGCCTTGTTTGAGAGGCTCTACCCCCTTCCAGGTGGCGGGGCTCAGTGTAAGCTGTTTGTCCTGTGAGGCCTTTGTTCCCTGGAGGCTAGGCCTCTCCAGGTTGAAAGGAGGAAAAAAAATGGCACAGCCAGATCTCCAGCACTGGGAGCCAAGAGCTCCCAGCACGTACTGAACTGAAGCCTTAGTGCGCACTGCCTGAGATCCTCCTGGGGGCAGGCATGAAGGGAGCCTGCTGCTGGGAGAGCTTTCGCCATTTTGTGTGCTCACCAGCTCTGCCTGTCCCAGAGAGAACAGAGGAGAGCCTGCTTCTGTCCACTGCCTGGCCCTGGGGCAGAGTGTTCACCCTCTCAAGCGTGCATCTGCTCCGCCTCTTCCAGATGCCTGCGGAGGGTTACTGGGTTCCAGTCCTTTACCAGGACCTAGGATGGCATCAGTCCCCCTATCTGACCACAGTTTGCAGTTTATGGCACAAGTTGAGCTTTCTCCTGGGCGCCCCTCTTCTTTCTGTGTCTCCAGGAATATTGAGACTTCACTGTCCCTCCTGAAATTCTGCTGTATTTCACCACTGAGCACTTTTCAAGCAGGGAAGACTCTCAGGAGCGGATTTCTAAAGGTCCTGATTGTGCTTTATATCGCTTTCCTGCAGCCAGCTTACAAAAGCTACCTCTCCCCACCTTTTTTTTCTTCTGATATATCCCTTCCGTGTCTCTTCTGCGCACTCCTACCTTGTAAGAAGCGATCGCTTTTTTCTCTGTAGTGTTCCAGCTGTTCTTTCATAGCATATCAGGTTGAATTCATAGGTGTTCAGGATGGTTTGAAAGTTATCTAGCTAAATTTGGGGGACCAGACGAAATGAGGCCCCCTACTCTTCTGCCATCTTGCCTCTGTCTCCTTTTTTTTTTTTTTTAATAAAGATTTTATTTATGAGAGAGAGAGACAGACAGACAGACAGAGGGAGAAGCAGGCTCCATGCAGGGAGTCCGACGGGGACTCAAACCCGGGTCTCCAGGATCGGGCCCTGGGCCGAAGGCAGCACTAAACCATTGAGCCACCCGGGCTGCCCTCTTTTTTTTTTTTTTTTTTTTTCATTCCTAAGTAATTGGCATACTTTATTCATTCTTTATTTCATTAGTTTTTCCATCATATTATTTTTCTGTTTTGTTCCAGGATCATGTTCTGGATACCTCGTGACATTCTATCATTGTATCTCGTTAGCCTATTGTGTACCATCATAGATTCTCAAACTGCCCTTATTTTTGATGACCTTGAGAGTTTGAAAATCGTTAGTTATGTATTTTGCAGAATGGATGTCTCAATTTTGATGCATCTGTGTTTTTTTTTTTTTTTTTTCTTACATACATATAGTTGTTCTGGAGTTACAAGTTTTGAAGAGCAAGGTTAGGGAAGTAAAGTGCCATTCTTATCACAACATGTCGAAGGTACATACTTTCAACATGACTTATCACTGTTCCTATTAACTTTGATCACCTGGCCAAGTTTATGTTTGCCTGTTTTCTTCATCATAAAGTTAATATATTCCCCTCTTTCCACACTCTGCGATTTGGAAACAAGTCATTAAGTGCAACCCATACTCAAGGAGTGGGGAGTAAGATGCACTTCCTTGTGATATTAGAAAGTACATGAATTATTTGTAATTCTTCTTTCTCTTTCTCTCTATATGCATTTAAAATTTATATCTATCTATATATGTATATCTCTATCAGTAAGGACTTTTAAATACTACTACATTGTTTACATTGTTCAAATGGTTTCAGGGTTTGGCATTAGAAGTTCTTTTCATTTGATGCCCTTATATTTTTGAGATGTCCTATCCTCCCTCCCTTCCTTCCAACTCTCCCTCCCTCCCTCTCCACCTTCTCTCCTTCTCTCTCTCCCTTCTTTCTTTTCTCTTCCTTATCTCTGTTGTTTCAAATACCTTATGTTGATTTTGTGGCCCAGCCCTAAAATCAGCCATTCTCCAAGAAGCCCTGGTTCCTTGTATTGGTGAATTTTATTAGAAACCAAGATCTTAGTACTATGGGTGTTCATTGATATTGGAGTATCATTGCTTCTGGACCCTTTCAGCAGACAGAACTGGAATATATATGTGTGTATACTAATCCATGAAGACACACATATCTGTAATTATTATATCAGTTCATCTGTAATTAAGCTAAACATGAGGTGTTTTTTTTAACTCCTTACCACCCAGGTCATTCTAGCCTTTTCCAAGGCATTCATTTCATTGTAGAGAATCTAAATATCAAATCAGAGTTTAAGACTTCCATTTGATTAAGTAACAGAAGTCAATCCATCAGTTTTGCCTGAAGAAGTCCAAAATCTACTCTCTGGGAAAGAAACATTTTGTATATTGTTTGTTTGCTTTTTGTTGTTTTCATTTCAGTTTTCTCTCATACATGGTTTTCTCTTAGTTTAGCTATTTATTTAGAAACATTTTTGGGGGGGACACTTGGGTGGCTCAGCAGTTGAGTGTCTGCCTTTGGCTCAGGCATGATCCTGGAGTCCAGGATTGAGTCCCACGTTGGGCTTCTTGTGGGAAGCTTGCTTCTCCCTCTGCTTATGTCTCTGCTTTTCTCTCTCTCTCTCCCCCTCTCTCTGTCTCTCATGAATAAATAAATAAAATCATTAAAACAAAAAACCTTTTTTTTTAAATGATCACAGTTGATGATTTAGTTTAACTGAATTTCAGTATTCTCAGTCTTAAGATGGAGTCATTAAAATTAGCATGCCCAGTCATATTCTATGTGTTTTAACATCAGTGACACTAAACTGATTAATATTAATACGATTTTATAAGTTGATATCCCAGGTATCAAAGTATGTTAAAGCTGTTTAACATTAGTGTCTCTTGTAGAATTTACCTTTCTTAGCAGTGAACCTTCTAAAGTTCAAATATCTAAACACAAAATTTGATAGGTACTTTTTATATTCACCAGTTATGTGTGTTTAAGTGCAACAATAATCTAAGCATAGCGTCTATTTCATAGTAAGTAAAAGAAGCAGCTGCTTTAATTAGTGGAGTCTCACTGGCAAATGGCAGTGGATCTCACTGGAAAAATAAATAAGTAAAGGAATACTGCTACCATCCTTACAACCACAGCCCAGTGATTTTTACCTGAAATTTGATAACAAACTTCAAATTCTTGCATTAAGACTTAAAATTATATTGAAATGTAAATATGCACAAGGTTTACCTTTTGAATTTTAGTTCATGTATGCTCAAAATTGTACAGTTGTTGAATCTTATTTATGATATTTTCCCTATAGCGTATTTCTAATACATTAATAACAATAACCAAACAGCCTTGTCTACTAAAGGAGAAACCAAGTCCTAGATAGATTAAAATTAGGGTAGGAAGGAGCTCAGCTTAAAATTTCAGACTAACGTACCGTGTCTGTTACACAACTTAACTACTATGTAAAAATGGAAAAAATAAATTCCTGATCCTTATTTTCTCATTTGTAATTTAGTAAGAATTGCATGTATTTTAAGGATTATTATTCAGAATTAAATGAGAAAATATGTGTAAACTACCCTGGTCAGTGAGAAGCATGCAGTTCTATAGAGATTGGTTGTCTTTCCTTTCCCCAGGAGCAGTGAATGAGGAATAGATATAGAATAAAAGTTAATCTGTTGTCTCTGATTTCTATGGTATAAGAGCTTTAGATAATATACAAAATGTGTAAAGCACCAATTCAAATAGCCCCATGACTTAAGTCCATTGTACTATGAACCCTTCAAGTGGTCTGTTTAACTTATATGTGAATTTGAAAATAGGGAGTAGATAAGGAAATAAATTCTGTCACATTATTTTTCCACACTGCTGCTTAGGTTTTGATTTACTTGTGGAGTGGTCTAGAATAAGAAAGTATTGGGCTCAGCTTCATGGTCCTGGTGGTTTCAAGGAAAGGTGTTATAGTTATAGGGCCTTTAACATAACAGTCCTGGAAGACCACATGCATCATGCTTCATTTTCAAACTTCCCCATTAGGTTGCCTGGTTCTGAAGAAGACAAGACTATAAGAAAAGGGAAACTGTATGTATATGTTATATGTATATATATTATCTATAATATATAATCTATTATAAAGGGAAAACAAATACAGAGAGAGAGAGGACAGAAAGAATTACTAGAACTCCATCATTATCCTTTGAGCATAAAGATACCATTCTATAAGTATTTCTAAAAATACTATCAGGGGGATCCCTGGGTGGCGCAGCGGTTTGGCGCCTGCCTTTGGCCCAGGGCGCGATCCTGGAGACGCGGGATCGAATCCCACGTCAGGCTCCCGGTGCATGGAGCCTGCTTCTCCCTCTGCCTGTGTCTCTGCCTCTCTCTCTCTCTCTCTGTGACTATCATGGATGAATAAAATTTAAAAAAATAAATAAATAAATAAATAAATAAATAAATAAAAATACTATCAGGAACATATCATGCTCAAAATTAGAAAATTATCTATAAAAGAATTTCTTGATTTTCATCCTGATTCTCTTTGGTATGTGGCCAATATTCCAGCTTTTAATTTTCAGAAATTCAAATTTTCGTAAAAATTTTAAAAGTGGATTTTAACCAAATTCTCTCAAATTTTCACATGTTTATATTATTATAGTCATAGAGATATACATTTTAATTTGTTCCTACAAAGATTTTATCTGTAGTTATCTTAAGATTAAAATGAGATTTTTCACTTGTATCTTTAAATGAGGATGTGCCTTAGTTATCTTCAAATATTTGTTTTAGAAATTACATAGTTGTATGTGTGTTCAAAAATAGCAACACATGCATGCAAATTCATTTGTTTCACTCATTTTTGGAAGACACATCATGATGTTATGTTCCAAATGTTTGCAGGTGCAAATATTTAAAAGATCACAATTACAAGAATTTGATCATAGTCAGTTACTCACAGCTGCAAATGATTATATAGTTAGCCCTTCATTTATAGCCGTTCCTAAAGTTCTAAGAGCATATGAACAGAGGAATTCTGTGATAATGATAAAACAAACAAAAACATTTAGATAATGCTTACATTATAAATAACATCTTTATATGAGTAATCTTATTTGATTATAAGAAATTACATGCATTTGGAAATACTGTATTATCTTTTTCTCTGTCTCTACTGTTTGTTCAACTGTTGTCTATGTGTCCATTCTTAGTCATATTGTTGACCAAGAAACCATTGATGTGGTGTACTATTTCCCTTTGGGATACTCACTGGTTCATAGGAGTTTCCTCTGATAATCAGAAATAAAACTTCTCACATTGTTTCAATAACATCTGATCCTTTAGATGTACTGGTATGCTTCCCATTACTGTGTAGAGGAATGTCCCCTCTCCATTTGTGGACAAATATATGACTACTAAATAATAATTACCATATCATCTTGTTTCCCCAAGGACAAACCTCAGCAGCTGTTGTATACCATTTCAGTACCATTTCAGTATGTAATCATATCATTATAGTTTTATACAAACACACCCTAAACACACACACAGACATCTCTTACATTATTTTCTGGTTCAGAAAAGAAGTATTGTTCTCTCTCAGAGACTTGCTTCAACTCCGTCCTTGACTTTAGGATTAGAAATTTAAATAGCATTCTCTTTTTAGTAAACTTCTAGAAGCTTGTTTTAGTCTTATATGTATGTCTAACAAAAGATCCCAAAGCTTAAAACAAAATCCTTTTAGGTGCTTATAATTTTGTCGGTCAGCACTTCAGCTGGATTTATTTGGACATTATTGTACTAGTAACTCCTGGGATAACTTATGTGGATTTGATGTCTAACTTGACTAGGGATGAGTGACTTAAAATGACCTCACTCACATGTCTAGATCGGTTCTGGCTATTGACTGGGCACTGCAACCCAGCGGACTTGCACTGGTTTCTTCCCATGTTGGTGAAAGAGTTCCAGCCAGCAACATAGGAGGAATAACCTCTGATTAAAACCTGTATAAGTAGGTTTAAGCCTCTTTTTGTATTATGTTTGCTAACATCTTACTGATCCAAGCAAGTATCAAGGCCAAGTTCAGTGTGGGAGGGAAATATACAAAGACATGGATAGAAAAAGACATTATTAGAAGACATTGGTATATCAATCTCCTGTATGCTTTTATATATTTACTGGTTACTTAAGGTGAAAACTTCAGGGAACAAAAGCAGCAGGCTATTTTTATTAAGTTGCCATGTGACATTCATCAATTTGGAAAATTTAACAAGGTCAAAAATTATCTCTTTGGGTGTTTTTGTGACAAAATGTATTGTGAAAACACTGAGACACTGAGTTAGATTGAATTTTTCCTGCGTTGATACATACTTACTAAAGTTACAGAATTGATGAATAAAACCAGAATGTCAGTTTGGAGTTTTACAGAGAGAACCATGGCAGTAGTTTGAACTAGCATGATATTAGGTTAAGATCATCCATTTCATAAAAGGCCTGGTATTCCTTATGAGATCTGACAATAGTTTATTATAGTTTATTAACTAAGTTTCTTTAAACCTTTGGATACAGTTGTGCTGGGTATAGCTTTGTCTTTGTGAGTTTTATCTAAATGTTTTTATCTTACACTCTGCTACTAAGAATCATTTTTAAGTACTCACATCAGTATTGCACATTAATTCAGATATTATACTAATATATTTTAAATGTTATAAAATATACAAATGTATTCTAAAACATAGATTAAAATTAAAATTATACAATAATAAATACATATTAGCTGAATTCTAATATTGTCTTCCTGTACTACACTGTACTGCATGTTCATTTGTCACATATAAAGACCACTTGCCTGGGTATCTGATTTTTCCTCATTTCTAAGTTCAATCAATAACTCTCCCAATTTACAGTTGTTTTTTTTAATGTGTGTCTTAATTAATATAAGTGTACTTTTTGTGCTAGGTTAAATACAGGGAGTTTGTGAGACTATTTATATTTCTTTCAGGTGACTTTGCATAACTATGCTTGAATCTTGTTATTCATTATGTTTTGATCTCAAAAAATTAATTCTAGTACTATATTTCTCTCATTGTCAAGCAATTGTGACAAAAATTCTATATAAGTGTATTTATCACTATTGTAACCTTCCCTAAATATTTTTGTAAGTCAAATTACCAGTTTAAGCATGTGTTAAAACGCTCATTTTAAAATTGTAAATACCCTGAAAGGTTGAATTCCTTCATGACAAGAGAAGTTCTGTAGCAGCTACACAAAAACTATCAGTGATGTAGAATATAGCTTTCCAACATTGATTAATCCATAGGATTCCAAAGTATAAAAAGGAAGCACTTTGTAGATTAAATTGTCTTTCAACATGCATAACAAGGTGTTGATAGAATAAGTGTTTTTTTTTTTGCTAGTCTAATTTTTAACATGTGGTATTTGCTGAAGTGCAAATGTTTGCAACTCAGAACCCTGTGAAATATGTAAAACAATTCCAATCTTTTCCCAATTTGCAGAGGGAAAAAAATGGGCTACTCTGCTCCTCAAAGTGGCAGTATTTTTTATATGATTAGTTGTTTCAATTTATTTCTACACAGAAGGAAACAGCATTATGAGCAGATGTTTTATTAGAGCCGTATGTTTCAAGACAATATATTTTATACTATATTCAATATTCATTTCTATATTCTGGCTTCATTTTAAAGTAAAGAAAAACAGTGCTGAACAACTGTATCAAATTTTTTAGATTGCCTTATTAGGAATTACTGCATGATGAATAGATTATTTGAGTATGAACTAATTAACCTTTATCCTAATAATTATGAAACTGGAATATAACTTTAATAGCACAGGAAGCAAATATTTTTCCAACTTTGATGGGAGGGATATATATCCATATATATATATATATATATATATATATATATATATATATATATATATTCATATATATTCCTATATATATTTATGTATACATAATGTATTATATTTGTAAATTGGGAATTACTTTACATATAGTTAAATGGAAGTAGGTAGTATTGACAGAAAATTCAGGATCTTTTGTTAATGTGAATTTGAAAATGAATGGAAGCACAAATTAAAATCATTATGTATGTCAAGCTATAAATTTTCTCTAAGAAGATCAGTTATTTTTCAGGAGGAAGGTAGACAGATTATATGATTCTCTTAGAATTCAAAAATTTATATTTCACAAAGACTCTTTAAATGCCAGTAACTTGTTGAACAGTTTTATGGCCTAATAATTGAACTTCCACAGTGTAACTAAAGATTAGTACAGTATCTAGAAGTTTGATTTAAATGATAAAAAAGCAACAGTATAGCTTAGATATAATAGTTATCAAGAGAATTTACCCCCCCATAGTCACAATGAGTTTTTAATATATATTTTTTAAAGATTTTATTTATTTATTAATGAGAGACAGACCTAGGCAGAGGGAGAAGCAGGCTCCTCACAGGGAGCCCAATGTGGGACTCGATCCCTGGACCTGGGATCATGCCCTGAGCCTAAGGCAGATGCTCGACTGCTGAGCCACCCAGGCGTTCCAAGTTTTACATTTTTAGAATTGGTATAGAGATATGCAGTTGTTGCTGTTTGAGGGAATTTTTTTTTTTTTGAAATGGAAGTAGATTTACTAAGAAGTTAATATAGCTTAACCTTAAGGGTACCTCTTAAATTAGAAAAACACTGTCAATCACAGCCATTGTGTCATTACCTTCTGTGACAGCCAAGTGAATGTTGCGCTCAGATCTTCAACTGTGAGGAACATATTTAACCAGACATTTCTCTTACTGATCTCTAAAATACATAGTCTAATATGCTGAGGCCACATTTCTCACAGTGGCCCCTAACCATTGGGATAGCACGGATACCATGACAGACCTTACTGGAACAGTGGGACTCCTCCAGTGGGTAAATTTGCCTCAAGGATTCCCATTTGGCCTTATCAAAATTGTTAAGAACCATACTCCAGTCTAAGAATCTTTCGCCCTACATTTCTTTCATTCTTTTCTTCAAAGGGTCAGAACTACATCATGGTCTGACAACTCTCCCACTCTCCGTAGGCTCTCTCTCCATTTCTCCTACAGGTATTTCATTAATAAATTGGTTGGGTAAGTAATCCCATATAAGTCTCTGCTTCTTGAAGGACCTTAAATAATACACATTATTACCAGTTAGCCAATAGCACAAAGTGCAGGTTTTTCTCATTGTGTTTTAGTATTTTATTTCTTATTTTTTTCAGTATAGTTGACATACAATATTACATTAGTTTTAAGTGTACAACTTAGTGATTTAACAAGTCTATACATTATGCTGTGTTCACCGCATGGATACCTACCATCTGTCCCATTACATTGCTTTATAGTATCATTGACTATATTCCTTATACTCAGCTTCTCAGCTTTTTATTCTGGTAATTTACTCATTCCATACATAACTAGAGGCTGTATCTCTCACTCCCGTTCATTCATTTTTCCCAAGCCCCCGATACCTCTCCCCTCCAGCAACTATGAGTCTTTTCTCAGTATAGTTCTGATTCTTTTTGTTTGTTTGTTTAATATTTCTTTCTTTCTTTCTTTCTTTCTTTCTTTCTTTCTTTCTTTCTTTCTTTCTTTCTTTCTTTTTCTTTCTTTCTTTCTTCTTTCTTTCTTCTTTCTTCTTTCTCCTTCCTTCCTTCCTTCCTTCCTTCCTTCCTTCCTTCCTTCCTTCCTTCCTTCCTTCCTTCCTTCCTTCCTTCCTCTTTAGATTTCATTTCTGAGTGGAATCATATGGTTATTTATCTTTCTTAGTCTGACTTATTTCACTTAGTGTGAGACCCTATAGGCTCATCCATGCTGTCTCAAGTGGCAGTTTCATCCTTTATATGTTTGTGTAATATTCCATTGTGTGTGTATACACACACACACACACACACACATATGTGTATATATATGTTTTTAAAAAATATTTTCATCTGTTGATGGACACTTGGGTTGCTCCATGTTTTGGCTATTGTAAATAATGCTGCAATAAATGTAGGAGCACGCATGATATGGTATTGGATCATATGATATAGTATTTCTAACTTTTTGAGGAACCTCTATATTGTTTTCTGCAGTGGCTGTACCAATTTACATTCCTACCAGTAGTACAGGAGTATTACTTTTTCTCCACATCCTCCAGTACACTTATTGTTACGAAGTGAATATTTTGATTCTTTAGTTTCACTAGGCAGCATTCTGTCCCAGTTCAAAGTTTTCATGTGTATTTATTAATCACTAAAATCATTGTTCCTTCTCCATTAATACTTTTAGGTAAAGAGCCATGTCAGAGACATAGGAAGACCTGGAATCTGATTTCTAGAAAAATAAGTGAGGTACTCTAAAGTTGTTTACATATCTTATTTTTTAAAAATATCATTGTTCTTGGAAACAATTTGCCCAAAGACTTAAGTTTGTGGGTGGAAAAATATATCAGGTTTTATTTTAAAACTCATTGTTAGGCTATCATTTACTAATTTACTTTAGACTAAGCATTGACTATTTTACCTGGTGATATGCTATGTTTATATTATATATATATTTTAAAGATTTTATTTATTCATGAGAGATAGAGAGAGAGAGAGAGGCAGAGACACAGGCAGAGGGAGAAGCAGCAGGCTCCATGCAGGGAACCCGACGTGGGACTCGATCCCGGGTCTCCAGGATCATGTCCTGGGCTGAAGGTGGTGCTAAACCGCTGAGCAACCTGGACTGTCCTGTTTATATTATATTTAAGCACATTAAATCAGCAAGCATTTATTTTACATATAATATTTAAAAGGCACTATGTATTATATAATAGTACATATATATTAATATATAATATATAATATATAATAATATATATTAATATATGTATAATAGTACATATAATATTAAAAGGCACTATGTATGTACTATCATCAAAATAAAATGATGAATGGATGAAAAATGAACTAGAAATGTTTCCAGTATTCACAGAACTCACAAAGTAGTGAGTTGCACAAGTTTTATGTAATTAATGACAGAAAGTTGGTTAGGAAAAGTATGGAGCACCTGGGTGGTGGCAGTTGGTTAAGGATCTGACTCTTGTTTTCAGTTCAGATCCTGATCTCAGGGTTGTAGGATCAAGACCTTGTTGGGCTCCATGCTCAGTGTGGAATCTGTTTAAGATTCTCTTCTTCTCCCTCTTCCTCCCCCCAACCCCCACACTCACTTTCTCACTTGCTCTCTCAAAATAAATAAATAAATCTTAAAAGTTTAAAGTAACTATGCATATGAATAAAATATTGTTCCTAAGAAGCTGTATGTCAGAAGATTACATTTCTAATTTTTTTGTAGAAACTTTCTTTTAATGACATGATAATTCTAAAAGTTAGAGCGAGTTAGGTTGGAGGAAAGACTTTGGAAAGCATACCTGTTCAATATCATGATATATTTATTTCCTCAATTAAAGGCCTTAATTAAGGAAGCTATGACAAATAGGTGAATGGTCAGAGAATTAATCCTGAAGTGAATATTTATGACCAAAAAGTCTCCCAAGCAAATTGTCTGCTGATGTGCTAATGTTCATCCTTTCTCACGAGGACAGGGTAATTTTAAAAATATTGTTGTACTCTTTTATCCTAATTCTTCCCTCAGAACATAAAAAGGTAGGCTATTTTTAGGGAGTTAAGAGTGAGGAGATCATTGTATACAGTATTTATGTGTACTACCAGCAACTTTCCTTCTCAGAAATCCTTTTGTAAATAAAAGGAATATGGAAAAAATACCAGTAGACAATGACCAAATACCTGTATATAATCTCACATCCCTCCCTTCAGAAACCCTATTTCACTCCACTCCCATATAACCTACAAAAGACATTTACCTTAACTGTGTCTCCTTGTGTCAAAGGAAAAATTTGGACCCAATATATCTGTTAGTTTTAATTTTCTTACATGAAAACTTTTATGATATTAAATGAATCTCCAACTAATAATGTGTAGACAGGCTGGTATTTATTCTTCTTAGGATGATAGGAACAATGTTTGAAATATTATTTTACTTCTTCCTAGCTCAAATTTGACCCTTTGTGTATATGAATTTTTAAAAATTTGACTATAGGTAACAGAGGAAATTTGAAAATGTACACTTCTTTCATCTTTTATCAAATGTATGCTCTTAAGGTCTTGAACCAATACCCATATATATAGAAATCCGGTTAAACAGCAGTGTCTCTGAATTTGTGATGTGTTGGGCCATTCAATCAGTTCCTCTCATTTATCTGGAGCTTTTTTTCTCTTGATATAGTGATGTATTCTGTCTTCCATAAGCTTACACTTTGCATTTTCCATTTTTGTATACTATGGAATTAAAATTAATCACACAAGAGATAGGAAGTGAGTCAAAAAGTCCCTTTTCCTTATTCTTTTCAGTATGAGCCTCCAAAATATCCAATCCCTAAAATCCACCACAGAAGCTTTCTCTTATTCTCTAACAAGATTTCAAATCGTGAATTCTAAAGGCATTACTGCAGACACATAAAGTAGGTTTAAAGAAAATCTACTGGGGAAATAAAATACTATGTTCTTAAGGAGAAAAATGCTTCTATAAAATGGGACCACTGCACATGTTTTTTGGTAATGTCTGAGCTAATGAGTATATTGCACATCTTCCCTTTCCCTCACCCTGGATATATATTGTTACTAGAGAACCCAGCACCACTAAGGAAGGTATGTGGAATTCACTTTGATAAACACAAACCTGACAGAATTATCCACTGCTGTCTTCCCTTTGCACAGCTTGGAGAGAAGGCAAGGCATTCATTCCTATGCACAACCAATTTAACTACAATTTTTGAATAATTTCAGGGTATATAATAAGCTTCTTAATAATCACTATCAAATTTTTCAAAAATGTAATACAATACCCATCTCTGTTTGCTAGTCATGTTAAACTTCTGTTTAAACTTTTGTGGATGGTGTATGCATTTGTATTTGCATCATTTCATTCTCCCAATATATCAGTGATCCATTTACATTTCATATTGTTGTGTTCTCTTTTTCTTCTCTATTTTTTCTGTTTCATCTTTTCTTACTGTTCTTTCCTTCCCTAAAATTTCTGCAGTCCATTCTCTTTTTTGTCATTTATCTTGTTTCTTCCTCCCTTTCTTTATTGCTATATTTTCAGTGATTCTGGTTTTTTCTATAATTCTTCATTCTTCACATCTTTCATTTCTTTTCTCCCCTGACTTCTCCATTTTTTCTCTATCCACATCTTACATATTTCTAGTGGCAACACGATTTCTCTTTTATCAAAGTGTAAGTACCACATTAAAACTCTATTACTGGTAATAGAGTTAATGTGAAAATACAGATTACCTATAATTTATGACAAAGTAATTCTATGTCTTAGTCACTATAATGAGTTGCCAATTTAATTTAAACATATTAGATATTCACCAAATGGATACTGAGCTCTTTTTATGCATTTAGCGCAGAACTGATCATTACTGAATACCTAAAAAGTCATCCTGCAAGACTTTTAGCATAATAAAGTTATTTTGGGGTCTAAACCACACGAAAAAAGCATGATTGATCACAACAAACTCTTTATACTAGACAGGGTACTCTTTTCCTTTTTTTTTTTAATTCACAGAAATGATTTATTTACCTATTTCAACTATTTTGATAGTGTTAAGATTCTTATAAAGAGACGGTAATAAAGGAAGTTTAATAGGCAGTTCCTGAATTACCTGTGTAACACTCACATATGCCCTTGGGGTATTCAGTCATTTGTTCAACACTTAGCACTTGCTAAATGACAAAACTCTGTAAGGCACCAGGGGTACAGTGATTAATAAGACATCATAATTTTCTGGAAGAGCTTATATCTAGCTGAGGAAGATGGACAAATGAACAGATGATCATAACACAGCATGATGCAATAATGAGAAGACACAGAATGATCTGAGCTTCTCCTAACCCAGAATGTTAAGAGTTCAAGAACTTCCAGAAGAAGTGATGTTTTTATTGATTTTTGAAGGGTGAAATGTTGTTAATGAAGTGAGACAAAATGAGATAGAGATGTAAGCGGTTTAGTGAGAAACACTCCTGAGAGAATGGCAGTTCAAAAGCTTAGAGGCAAAATAAATTCCAGAAAATGCTTACAATGAAGATAGTTTAGGGGTGCTTGGGTGGCTCAGTCGGTTAAGAATCTGGCTCTTGATTTTGGGTTAGGTCATGATCTCAGGGGCTCTGCACTGAGCATGAAACCTGCTTAAGATTGTCTCTCTCACTCTGCCCCTCTTCTCTCTGCTCATGGGCAAGTACATGTTGCACTCTCTTGCTCTCTCAAAAAAAAAAAAAGTTCAGTAATTCTGAGACATGAGTTATGGAGTATGTGAGAGTAGGGTAGGGAGAAAAATAGTGGTAAAACAGGCATGGAAATAATGGAAATAACCAGGAACCAGATAATAAAGGACCTTGTTTGGCATTATAAGGAGCTTTGGGGTTAACCCTGAAAATAATCAAAGCCATTGTGCAGTCCTAGGCAAAGTAATGTTCTGATCAAATTTGGTGTTTTAAAACAACAAAATGTGGAAAATAGATTGGAGAGGCAACATTTGAAGCACAGACACCTTTTATGGGATTGTTGTAAGCTGTTGAATGGTGTTGTTGATAGGTTCAGGTTTTGAATGGTTCATGTGATGTAGGACCCAATCAATAATAATTATTCCTTAAGGTAGTTGCAGTGGGTGGATTTAAGACAGGTTTATGAAGGAGGTCACAGAGAGAGGATTTGGCTTCTTCTTGGATGTGGATATTAGAAAAAGCAAGAGTCAAGGATAAAAATGGGTCTCTGCTTTAGGTAACTGGGTGTGTCACAGTGCCCAACATGAGATGGGTACAGATTGCATTAGTAGGTGGAGTTGGTGATGTGTGAGGAGTTCTTTTACGTTCTGTTGATTTTATGCAACTCTTGACTCTTAAAGTGGAGACATTTAGCAGACCATGAGATAGATGTGACAGATATTTTACTGTTTTTTATGCTTTCACTTCTACTTTCTTCTTAAGACCTCAGTCCCTTCCCAGGACAATTTCCTTTAGGAGAGATTTCTAGAGCAAAGCTAGCTATGTGAGGGGATTTATGCAGAGTATAAGGCTGGGTCTGCTGGAAACAGCTAGATGGAGAGAGGGACTTTCAAGATAGAAAAAGACTCACTAGTCTACTGATCCCAGATCTTGGAGCAAATCTGTCTTCTGGTGTTACTCTGGGAGCTGGAGGGACAACTGATAGAAATATTATATGTACTGCTCAAACTGAGCAAAATTTGTTTTGTTCAAGAGAGGCAGGCGAACCATTTAATCTCCTCTTTTAAAGAACTATTTAAGTTTGGAAAATACAGATATCAATGACTAAAGCCTAGCAGTCTTCGGTTTCTGAATAAATAGTTCATATTCTTGTGAGTTCCCAAAAAGGTGTTCCCCATCCTCCAAACTCTACGTGATCATAAAACTGATAGCAAATATTCTAAGATTCAGATGGGACAGACCTCAAGTTTGACTTAAATTGTTTTAAAAATTGAAGTACTATACTGGGGTGTCTGGGTGGCTCAGTCAGTTAAGCATCTGCCTTCAGCTCAGGTCATGACCTCAGGGTCCTGGGATAGAGCCCTTAGTGTCAGGCTCCCTGCTCCACAGGAAGTCTGCTTCTCCCTCTCCCTCTGCCCTTCCCTTGCTTGTGCTCTCTTTCTCATCCTCTTTCATAAATAAATAAATAAATAAATAAATAAATAAATAATCATTTTAAACAATTGAAATACTATGATCTCTGTCACATTCCCAAACATAGAGTAAGATATACACCCAATACATATGGATATGAATGTCAGGAAAATACTTTTATTTAAAAAAAAAAAAACAGATACAGTTAGAATAAAAAGTGATAGAATTAGGATATGAGTGACTGAATTTTAAGATTTCAGATGAACACCAGATTTTTTGCTTTGTTTTTTGATTATTTTGTTTATTTTCTGCATAATAAAATGGCCTAAATTCAATGGCCACATGGACTACTCATATCTTCCACATCTGGACACGTAGTTTTCACTCCTCTCACCTTCTCTCCATGTTCTTTGTGGATTTCCCCCATCTGTGTAACTCAGAGGTGTGGTCTTGAGATGTATTAGTTTCCCAGGGCTGCTGTAACAAAGCATAGTAAATTGAGTAGCTTGAACAACAGAAATTAATTGTCTTCCAGTTCTGGAAACTAGAATCCTGTGGTGTCAGGTTTGATTTCATCTGAAGGCTTTGAGGGAGAATCTGTTATATGCATACCTGTCTTCTAGTTTCTGATGGTTTATTACAAACTTTGGTGTTTCTTGGCCATAAATGCATCTCCCCAATCTCTGCTTTCATGTTCACATGGCATCCTGACAATGTGCATGTTTGTTCCTTCCCAGATTTCTATCCTAATGACTTTTTTATAGGTTTATTACCTCTATATAGACTCTATTTTAAAATAAGGTCACATTCTGAGTTACTGGAGTTTAGGACTTTAACACATCTTTTTGGGGGGAGGGGCACATAATTCAATCTGTTAACACAAAGGTTATCATCAGAAAATGAGAGGAAAACCCCTCACGTGTTGAGTTCCTCTTTTCCTAAATATATTTTCTTTTGACCTCCCCCCCAAAAAAAGAGGAAAGAAGAAAAAAGTCTTTGCCATCTGCGCCTTGTGATAAATTGCTATTTTGTATTCCATAGACGTGTCAAGATAGAAAATGGGAAACAATAATAAAAAGAAATTCATCATCAGTACTCTAATTTAACACCACATTTGCTAATCTATTCCACCTTCCAACAGGCACTCTCTCTCCATGACTCATAGAATTAGGTGGTCTAGATGGTTTTAATTACATCTCTGCTTTCTACTAGCTGTGTAACTTTAGTGAACTTGTTTAATATTAGTGACTGTTTCCTCATCTGTAAATTGACAATAATACTAATGTCAACTACATGGGGTAATTATGAGAAATAAATGAATCCATACATATGTGAAAAAGAACTAAGGATCATAATATAATATTATATAATAATACAACAAAATTATATGTTACATAATGATATAGAATAATATCTAATAATAACACAGAAGACTACTACCTGAATATTGCTCTAAAGAATGCTAAAGCCATTACTAGAAACTTCTACTAATGAAAGTTCTATTGGACTGGAGGACATATTTCACAAACCTGTATTGGGTGATAAGACTTTTCAAAGAAAGAATGCTTAAGTAACAAAATATAAACTACCTCCTAGAGAAGATGAATTAGGTTAAAAGAAGGGAATTAATTTGCTGATATCCAAATTTCAGAACAAAGCTGAATCATACTGACCAATTCAAAAGAGGCCAAAGCCACCATCAGCAACCCTTCCTCTCTGCCTTTTCTCACAAGTGCTCAATCTTTTCCCTAACTAAATTTGCGGCAAATCATTAAAGAATATTTCTTTGAGAGATTGCTAACCTATTAACTTGCCTACAATCCACATTTCTGAGCTGCTAGAATATCCTCTTAACTCTGCACTCCAAATGTCAAAAGTGATTCCTATTCCTGGTATTTGGTATTTCTTAGTATGCGTGTTTAAGGTCCACTGTAGTGTAGACCTGGTATAACCTTTTTCCTATGACTCAAATAGTTTAAAAAATAAGTTGCAAAATATAATTCTGGAACATACCTCATTTGTAAATTAGGGATTTACTTTATAATGTTATGCAATCAATCCGTGTTGCAAAAGATGAACAGTACACTTTATCAAATTGATGAGGCATCTTAAAGGATTGAAATAAGTTCCTTACAACATCATGCATTTTTTTTGTCTATTCTCTCATTCCTTTTCTTCTTTCCTTCTTCCTCCCTTCCTTACTGCCTCTCTTCTTCCCTCTTTTGCTACTCTTTTCTTCTTTTCTTTGCTCCCTTTCTCCCTGTCATCTTGTTTGTTTAATCTATTTCCATTTAAATCTACACTGCTATCTTTAAAACAACTGACTTTGAAAACCACCTCTGGGGAAAAAAAAGTGTTCTTAGGAACCTGTCAGGTCTTAGTTCTCTATGTGCCACTTACTAGATGCATGACCTTGGCAACTTACATAATCTCTCAGGCTTCCATTTCTTCATCTGTAAAATGAGGTGGGTTGAACTGGGTGATCTGTAATGTCCTTTTTTCTGCTTTAAAAAGTCTGAGTCTAAATATGGTAACGTGGATTTCTGAAGTAGTGCCAATTAATCATATTAATATTCTTTAAACCTTGGAAGATACTTGGAAAACTAGGGCCTTAAATATAGATTATGTAAATTAAATATACTTTAGTAATTTTTATGAAAGTTTATTTTTAAAAATAAAAATATACTGATTATTAAAAACCAGAAAATGTTTTTAAAAATTTGAGAAAAATAGTTATTTCTGTAAAAAAGTCTTCCTACACCTATGAGCTTCACTGAAGTGGAGTGTTTCTACCAAGGAAATTCCATCATTGTATTTGATTTTCATTCAATTTTCAGACCTTGATAACTGGAGCCAGAATGTAAATTATTAATACTAAAATTAATAGAGATCTGTTGCAGAAGGAGTACCAGAATAAAATGATTTATATTGAATTGTGCTGATGCTAGTATACTTAGATCTTTCTTCTCTTTCAATTATAGTTGGTTTTTAAAAGATTTTTCTGTACACAAGTTTAAATCTTACCGTATGTGACACATAATGCCAAGAGACATTAAACAGTGGCATACCTCTCACATAAATAGATGGGTTGAGGTGAGGGAGGACATTTAAATATATATAACTATTACCCTCAATAAGTATGTATTACATCCTATTAGCCTTAGTGAGGTATTATAATCTAACAGTTCTGCACCATGTTCACATTAATATGCAAATGGAATTAGAATACAAAATTAAATGAAAATGAAATTTGGAAGCTAATTGACATTTTTGTCACAAAAGCTCAGAGAAACACTATTTATGGTTTAATGGTAAAAGGCTAATGTGTCATCCTACGGAGGGGGCCACATCAATCTCAGCTACAGTTATTTCCCGAAGTACAGTGCAAAGCACTGTTTGTGTATGCAAGTTGCCAGCCTCCCTCACGTAGGTGGTCCCATCACTGTAAACCTGCGCTAAATTGCTACCATCCATTATACACAGTGGCTGCCTGGATGGCTGCCTGGCATTGACTTACACAGGCCATCTATTCCTGTCAGAAATATGATATGTCACTGACAAAAGCTTAATTACACCATTAATTAATAGGACAATTTTCAAAATGCCTTGAAATGCAGCTTGACACTCATTAGTGCCATTTATGAATAATTTCTCCCAGGGAATAGTACTCTGAAGAGCACTTTAAAACAAAATACAGTTTTAAAATGAAGGTATCTATAAAACAAAATAAATATGTAGTTTTAAATTGCTTCCGCCCCCCTTCCTCAGGTATGACCTATTTGTTCAACAGTAGGAAAATATATTTTTTAATATTGAAATTATTATTACAGTTTTGCCACAAAATGCCTCATTGCATTCATTTTTGTGCTCACTTTAGAAACTCAGGCACTTGTTTTTACTCTTAGAATATTAATTACTTTTTAAAAGCATACCATGTTTAAACTTTAAATAGTAACAATGCATTAATCTCAAAATAGGTTTCTCAATATTTATCCGAATAAAATGTATCTTTTTCCTTCCTTCATTTTTCTGCATCTAAGCAATATTATATGTGACAAGAAGAAGAATCAAAAATGTGAATTCAGTGGGTCACAATTTTACAGTTTATTCTTACTTATCCACCCTATTGATTCTTTGACTCACTAAATTTTTTGTCATATTTCTTTTAGGTCAGCAGCCTACCAACTCTGGGTACTTTGCTGCAATCCATGATAAAAAGTGTAAGAAGTCATTAAATATCACACCATTTAATATATACCTTCCCCCCCCAAAAAAAATTCTCTTTTGACAGTAAAGACAGCATAACTATATTGTTTAAAGCCACAGCACACTGCATAATCAATGCCCTCTTTGTTACTATTTGTTATTTGGCTTTGGCATTTCTATGATTACTGCACTATATTATGGCAAACTGGATGGGATTGCAAGGTTAAAGCCAAATTAGTTTCTCCTGAAGGATGAAGGGAAGAATTACACATCTTAGATAAGGAACTACAATTGGAAAACAGAGATGGGTGACAGAATGAGAATAAGACCTTTGTCTAGATGTAGATGTCAATGTGTCTAGATGTGACTGGTTTATTGGATGTTACTTTTATCTCAAGGTGGGCCAAGATAACAAGTCAGGATCACAATCTAGTACCTATAACATTGTATCAGGCCTTGAAGAGTGATTCTTGGCAGTGTTGAAGGAGGGGTTATCAAATTATCTGGAAAGGTTTTTCAAATAACCTCAGCCAGTTCCCTTTGGAGATTATTTTGTTCCTCTAAATTCCACATCCTTGCTATCTTACAAACCCACGTACACATTCCACAACTTCCTGAATACCTTAGTTCATCCCATTAAAATCTCTCAGTTGGATTATTGCAACAGACTCTTTTCTGATTTTCTGGATTCCAGTTATGTTTCTATTCAATCTATTTCTATATTGTAGTAACAACTAATTTTCTCATATAAGTGGGAAACTAATTCTTGGCAATAGTAATCTTGGAAGAAGATGAAGAAGTGCATGGTCAAATGAATTTGGAAAACACTGCATAATAAATCTCCCTCTGTGACATTGGTAGTGAATGTCAACACATTAATAGCACCATGGAGTTATGAATTAAAGAATTCTGTTTAATTGTATTTAACCCAGTGGCTCATTTATGTATTTGATGACAGAAGGTTTACTTTATGCTCTAAGAAATAAATTTGGTCATGACATTGTGATGCTCAACCCAAAGGTTACACGTTGATTACAGAATAAATTCCCAACTTTCTGTCATTTTATTCAAAACTTTTTAATATTTAACTTCTTATTACCTGTCCATTCTCATTTCACATTCTTTTTCTTCACATATTTTGATCAATCTATATTGAACAAATACTAATACATTGATCTTCCCATCTCACTTCTAAGCCTATGTATTCTATCTGTATGGAATGATTTTCCCACCCATTTTCTGACTACCTTCAGGTCTCAGGAAGCCTGCACTGATTACAAAGACCTGGGGTACAATCCCCTTGTATGTGCCTCCATAATACTTCTGGCTTAAAATTTTATTTTTTACAAATATAGTAAATGTCTACCTTTGAGGGCAGGGCGTGTAGTTTGCTCCACATCATGTCCTTAGAATCCAACATGATGATGGCTCTGTTAGATTCTGGGTGAATTCATTTTAAATAAATCATGTAATAATTTGGTTTGCAAGATTGAGATAATAAAATATGAGTATTTCAATGAAAAGGAAAAACTAAAATACATATATATATATATATATATATATATTTTTTTTTTCTAATTTAGAAGACCTTGGGTTTTGTGTTGGTTAACTATTAAATAACATAACCAGCTGGGCTATCTTGGGCAATTTACTTAATCTCTCTCTAGTTGTAGAAAGAACCAAAGACATGGAGAGAGAAACAGAGTAATGAAAAACCGAGAAAGAATACTTTGAGTTTGTAGATACACCAGATCAGATTTCTTCAGTTCCATTTTTTTTTTGTCTTTTTTTTTTTTCTATCTCCAGATTTAATACAGGTCTTGTTTTTTCAAGTTAGTGTCTCTTATTTTTTCCTTTGTTTTTGCAACCTTACACACAGTACCAAAAGAAGGCAAAATTATGATGATGTATTAATGGGTGAAAAGGATTTAATTCTTTGTTGTATGATTCACTGCTCCCTTCATCAGTAGGTTGTCCCCAGTGAAAAGAAAAGATGATAAGTGGCTAAAAATTATCTCCTTATAAATAAGACTCCTTCATAAGTAGACAAATGAAGACACTTTCTTGGAGAAAGAATTAATCTATGAAATATCCTTGGAAAGATGTTCCTGTACAGGCCAGTTATAATAAATAGAACCCAGAATCTATGGAACTGGTTTTCTGGAGAATGTCACATTAGCTATTCAATATTCTAGGATATAGATAATACTAGAAATGCGCTCAAATATGTGAGGGCCTTCACAAACATCATTTAGAGATTTTATTTCTTCTAAGCCAGAGAAGCAGTTCTAATGAAGGAAGAAATAAACTGAAGACCTGTCCTTAGTGTTCCTGTCTCATCTCTGCTTCATATGAGTTTCTTTCTTTATCATCTTTGTTGTTCAAAGTGTTTCATAAAGATTAATACTAAGGTTTCTGATTCATCTAAGGCTGATTTGAGTTTTTAATTCTGAGTTTGCTCAATTAATCAAATTGTTTTTGTTTCTTTAAGCTTCCCAATTATTTTCTCTTTTCCACTCAGAGATGCTGCTCCTTTCCTCTTAACTCTCATCCCTTAAGCACTGATTTAACAGCTATTAACATTTTTTATGGCTATTAAAGTAGAGGAACTAGGGAATATAGTGAAATAGGAAGACCCTAAGCTCACCCTGTCCCACATTTACAATTAGGTATCACTCACATCTGAGTAAATAAGCCAGAGAGCGATCAGAACACTGGCAGAACAAAATCCACAACTAAATGTAGACAGGAAGCTGCATCTGACATGTTAGGAAGGGCAGAAACCGTGGTCAAGAGCTACCATAGGAAGGAGGAAGCTGTGGTGTGTGGAGGGGAAAGCACTAAGGAGCCTACATGGGAAGACAAATCCCCATAACCTCTGGCATCGAAAACCAGAGAGGCCAAATTCTCTGAGTTTGTATAACCAGTGGCACTTGGAGTCTATAATTTTAAAAGTCAACTGACTCAGCAGTAGGCAAGCCTGGAGGTTGAGTGATATCTAGGTCCCCATTCTTAAAGAGACAACAGCCCACAGAGGCAAAATTGAAGCAACAGTTTGCACAATACCTGGGGAAACTGGGAAGAAGATTTGTTTAAATGGATTTCAGAGCATGTTGGGAGACTAGTATGCACTGTTTTCCTTCTCCACTCTCCAGCATAAACAAGAGCCATCTACAGGAGTTAGGGCTGCACAGATACTTGCTACCTAACATGCTAGAAGTGTGCCCCATCCTTGTGTTCTCCTGAGGCCTTATCCACTTCAAGCCTGCTGAAGAAACAGATACAAAGAGGTAGAAAAAATGAAGAGACAGAGGAATATGTCCTAAATGAAGGATCATTACAAAATTAACTACAGTAGGTCTAAATGAAACAAAAATAAGTGTTATGCCTGATGGAGAATTTGAAGTAATGATCATAAAGGTACTCACTGGACTTCAGAAAAGAGTAGTAAGACATCAGTGTGTCCTTTGCCAGAAAGATAAAAAATAACATATCAGAAACAGATAGCTCAGTAAATGAAATTAAAAATAATATAGATGGTATAAATAGCAGGCTACAGGAAGCAGAGGAACTTATAAAGATACATACAAGAATGAAGTAATGGAAAGCAATCAAGCTGAACAGGTGAGAGACAACACTGAGTATTCACAGTAGACTTAAAAGAACTCAACAACACCATCAAGCATATTAACATTTGCATTTTAGGGACCTCAGAAAGAGAAGAGAGAAAGGGGGCAGAGAATGTATTTGAAGAGATAATAGCTGGAAAATTTTCAAGTCTGTGGAGGGAAGTAGATTCAGATTTAGGAGGCACAAAGATCTCCCAAAAATTCAAGCCAAGGAGATCCACACCAAGAAACACAGTAATCAAAATAGAAAAAAAAAAATGATAAAGAATTTTAAAGGTTCCAAGAGAAGAGAACACAGTTACATACATACAAAGGAAACTTCTTAAGGCTATCAGCTGATCTTTCAGCAGAATTTTATAGGCCAGGAATAGCATGATATACTATGATATACTTAAAATACTGACAGAGAAAAATCTGCAGTCAAGAATACTCTATCCAGCAAGGCTATCATTCAGAATAAAAGAGAGAGTTTCCCATACAAACAAAAAGTAAGAGAATTAGTGACCTGCTAAACCAGCCCTAAAAGAGATATTAAAAGAGAAAAATGTTAAAGGGGACTCTGTGAGTGGAAAACAAAAACCATAAGAGTAAGAAAATTAGGAAGCAAACAGAAGAGAACAAAAAAACAAAACAAAACAAAAAAACACCACCAACAACAAAACAAGTATATCTATAAAACTCAGCCTAGAGAACTATAATGAAAGAATAAAAATATGACTCAAATATCCAAAATGTGGAGGGGAAAGGAGTAAAGAATGAATTCAAAATTAAATGACCACCAGTTAGTTAATAGAGATTGCTATATGCAAAAGATACTTTATATAAACCAAATGGTAACTATAAATAAAAAAAATAGTAGATACGGAAAATATAAAGTATTCCAAGTACTTCCCTAAAGAAACCTAACTAAAAAAAAAAGAAAGAAACCCAGCTAATTATGAGAGAAGAGAGCAAGAGAAGAGAGAAACCACAAAAATAACTCTAAAACAAGTAACAAGATGGCAATAAATACACACATCCCAATAATTACTTTGAATGTAGATAGATTAAATGCCCCAATCAAAAGACATAAGGTGGTAGATTGAATAAAAAAACAAGACCAATCTATATGCTGCCTACAAGAGATTCATTTCAGACCTAAAGACACATGCAGGCTGAGAGTGAAGGTATGGAGAAACACTTATCATGCAAGTAGAAGTGAAAAAAAAAAAAAAAAGCCAGAGTAGCAGTACTTACATTGCTTATATTATATACAGCAATACTTATATTGGACAGAGTAAGCTTTAAACTAAAGACCATAACAAAGGAACAAGAAGGACACTATATAATCATATATAATATAATATGATAAGATATAACAATTGTAAATATTCATGCACCGAACATGGGAGCACCCAAATACATAAAATATTTAATAACAAACATAAGGTAGTAATACAGTAATAGTAGAGGACTTTAATAATAAAATAAATAGAGCATTTAATTTAAAAAGTAGCTATTAAAGCTACTGGGCTTAAGGGGAACAATACTGATAGTAGAATTCAGGCCTTCTTCTAGTCACTAGAATAAGTCGTTGTTTCATTATTTTATTACTTATACAAAAATTGTTGTTGATTTCTATGCAGTTCTTGGGGGATGTGTGGCATTATAAACCTCAATATCTCAGCCAAATTTTGGAGAGAGCCACCTGTCACTGCAAGTGACAATCAGACTGTCATGTTTATATTAGTTTAATAGTCTCTATGTTAGCAAGTTTACTAAGTATTTACCCTTTTAAATTAAAGAAGGAAGAAGCCTAGTTAGTCTCTATTTTTTACTCTAGAGAATAGTGCTAGTCATCAGAAGTTTGGCATCAGCTACTTTAAAATATTATTTTAGTGTATTTTAAATCACATTTCATAAAAAGGCCTTCCTGTTTACATATTACATCTCTTTGGAACTTCCCAAAGGGAAGTAATTCTTTATCATCAATCCCTGAAATTCAGTCCCTTAATTTTAATCTTCAATCTCTGAAATAAATTGTTAAATTAAATAAATAGATCATTAAAAGAAGAGGAACAGGGGGATCCCTGGGTGGCTCAGCGGTTTGGCGCCTGCCTTTGGCCGGGGGAGCAATCCTGGAGTCCCACGATCTCGATCGAGTCCTGCGTCGGGCTCCCGGCGTGGAGCCTGCTTCTCCCTCTGCCTGTGTCTCTGCCTCTTTTTTTCTATCTCTAGGTCTATCATGAATAAATGAATAAATAAATGTTTTTTTTTAAAAAAAGAAGAACAGATATAATTTCATTGTAGGAAAGGATACTGATAAGAAAAATAATAGACAAGATACCTCAAAAATATCTAAAAATTTGAAGAGACAATGCTACAATAAATGGTTGCTGGACATTTTTATGTCTTTAGCACTGGCTATTAAAGAGGATAAAAATTAAGCAAGACTTATCGAATGTATATAAGCACCACACATTGAGATTAATTTCTTATAAACATTATCTAATTCATTTTTGAATTGATTTTTAGGTGATTTTATTTTTTTAATTTTTAAGAAGATTTTATTTTTTATTTGACATTGAGAGAGCACAAGCAGGGGGAGTGGCAGGCAGAAAGAAAGGGAGAAGCAGGCCTCCCCACTGAGCAAGGAGCCCAATGTGGGGCTCCATCCCAGGACCCTGGGATCATGACCTGAGACAAAGGCAGACACCCGACTGAGCCACCAGGTGCCCCGAGGTGGTTATTTTTAACCTTATATTATAGATAAAGAAATTAAACCCAGAGAATTTTTCTTCCTTCAACAACACTTTATAGCTAGCAAAGAATAGAGTTGGGATTCATATCTACATCTTTCTAAATCCAAAGCCCATGCAGAAATGTAACCATTAATTTCTCCAACTACCTTATAGTATGCATTAAAAATAACACTTTATCTCCCATAATTGTATTTTAAATGTTCTAATGACTTGTGTGAGTACAGGATAATAGAAAATGCTTTAGTTAAGACTCAGGTTTGGATTTTCTTGTACCAAGTCACATGTTTCTTTAACCATTCTATGTTCTTCTCAACTCAGAATCAAATAATCACAGATTTGGAAGGGGCTTAAAGGGTCAGCTTCAGCTGATAGACACTCTTCTCTGGGCAGTGTCTGATATAAAGCATCATCCAAGACCACTGCCTTCTGACCCATTGTTCTTCTAGGTACTGTGCATCTCCATTTTGCAAACCAGTGATCTTTTCTGGTGCTTGCTGTGTGCTGCAAAACAAGATAAAAGAAACAAACACTTAACATTTTACAAATAAACTCATGCATTTTATTCTTTCTAAGTGAATAAACTCAGTCTATTTAACTAAAAGCAGTTTTGTGATTTACTGGAATTCATTATCCTAACCACACTGTACACTGTCTACTTTTATTCATAGGCAACTTTACTCCCCTTTTTTGCGTTCCATTTCATTTTCTTTATCATATATTATGCGTTAGCAAGTCATTGCAGCCTGTTTGTCAGCTTTAAGGGAGGACAAAAGATTTGGATTACTATTATAATTTGGGGAATACAATTTATGCAACTTTGTCAAGGTGGTATAAATAAGAGGAGTCACACCAGTCCTTAAGTTAGTCTCTCTCTCTGTCTCACTTGTTTTGTCTCTCTGTTTTATTTAGTGCCTTAGCTGGGGGCTTAGTAGAGAAGGGAATTTAGAAAAGAAGCTGCAAATAGCACACTTTATATCACTGGCAGATTCTTCAGAGACTGTCTTATTAAAAATATATGCATATTTTAATATCTGAGGTTAAAGACTAAATTTACCACATAATATTCATATTTCTGTTATACATTGTGAAGTTGTAGATTATTGATCAATATTGTTCGACTGCATTTTAATCTTCAGCAGCAATTTGTCTGTAGTAAATTGTTCCCATTTCATTTCAATTAATTATGTACAATGAGGACCATGCATTTTGACCTTAGTCTTCAGTGAGGGATGCATGATGATTAATAATGTATATAATATCTTTGCTAGGCAATTACAGCTGTTGGTCTTAATTATTAAAAAGAAAACAAGAATGTATAATGCAAATATGATATTCCTTAAAGCTTATTAGATATCTGGTAAGATATAATTGATTGTATATCTAAAATCCAAGTCGCACTAGATAGTTCCATTAGATAGATACTAGATATCTATTTTAGTGGTGTGTCTACATAGCATTATGTTACCTTTCATAAAAAATTTCACTGTACTAAAAGTAAATGCTACCAGTTCTTTTTTGTTATTTTTGAGCTGTTGTTTTGATTAATTTATTGTTTAATTGTAATGCATTCAAGTTATTAAATTTCATAATTGGGAAGAATACAGGAATTGAAACCAACTTTTAGCTAGTTAACCTTGGACTCAATCAGTATTCTTGGGATTCCATTTTACTTTGTTGAGATTTAGAATCAGAGTAACAGACCTACTCTGCTAGGTGTTGTAGGGAATAGTTACATAACATCTGGGTTAGTTGTATATTTATCAGAGATGGTAAAAGAAGAGCTTATGAAGTTTGAAAGGTAGGAGGGAATTACATACTGAGGAATAACAGTTAAAATCTAGCTCAATAAATGTGTTTAGCTTTGTGGATAGAGACTTAGACCTTGTGATGTCAGAATTTGCTAGAAACCTAATTTCCTATCATAGTTAAGTTGTAAACTGAGATAAAGTAATGAAAAGCTAAAATAAAAAACTAGACTCTGCAGAACCTATTATTCTGATTTATTCATAACTTCCTTAGAACATATTTCATGGGAGAAGCTAGGATGGCCAGATGGGAAATGTTTAATAAAAGCACAAATAGTCACTCTAGTTACAAGGTGAATCTAGGTACAGCAAATGGTGCTATCAGGTCCTGCTCCATGAGGTCTAATTATTGTTTATCCTAAGAATATATATATATATATCTATATATCTATATATTATATCTATTTATCTATATAGATAGATATATATAGAAACAGCAGGACTGTTTCCGCTTAGCTGTGAAAGGAGATAAGATTCTTTTTGTCTTGGCAATCTTTTAAGGTATTGCCTGTGATGTACACCACACTCTGGTTTAACACTTTTCAATAATAAAACTGTTTTTTTTCTCTACTACCTTTGCAGAGATGTTTTCGAAAGCGGGAAAAGTTTTCTTTTTAGTTATATTTCCCCCCAAAAAAAGCAATGTTTGTGTGTGTGTGTGTGTGCACATATACTCATTTTGGAAAATATCAAGGAAAAAAACGAGAATAGTTCTATATTATATCTATATAGTAGTCAATCAAAATGTCTAATCTATCCTTTTAACTAATATATACATATAGAACCCACTGCCTATGGATAATTAGTTAATAGTTTGATATCAAACTTTTATTTTTGGACATGTATAAAATAAAGATTCCCCTTATTTTAACACATTGGTGCCACATTTTCCAAATGTTGCCCAAAGTCACAGTTATTATAATCTACATTATAAATAGTACCATTATTTACCAGCTATCTATTGTTGAAATTTGGCTTAAGACGGAACTACTTCTGCCCAGGTTGCAAGATCATTAAACAGAAACTTAGATAACTTTTGTGTCCCTGTAAATGCTGTGCTTGACCAGAAACACAGGATATTCAGTCAACCAGTCCCCAAACACCAAACTGACTCTTAGCTCTGAATTTAACTCTTGTTTCTCTTCACCACAAAGAAGGTTGACTGTATGTTCCTAGCCAATCAGATGTTTTCTACTTGTTTCTTCTTTTTTCATTATCCTATAATAGCTTCTTGGTTTTTGCCCCGTTTTGCAATTCTCGAAATGGAGACTGTCCACTTCAGGAAGTGTTAAATAAAGTTTGTATCACCTAACTTTGTATTCTTTAATAATTTTTAACACTATGTAAAAAGAAATGTGTGTCTAATATTGGTATATAGATGAGAACTATGCTAATACAGAAATTTAGGAAATTATATAGTGGTTATTCTTTCTATAGAAAAGTAAAAAATATAGGCTGGCTGTAGGTGGAATTTTAAAATCTCAATAAAAGTTGCTAATTGCGCAGTCAAAAAAAAAAAAAAAAAAAAAAAAGTTGCTAATTGCAAAAGCTAAGATGGGACATAAGAAGAAAGGCTGTTTCTAAGGTTACCGTATGTTACTATCCTGAATTAAATACACTTTGGAATACTTTGGACAATATTGTATTAGAAAATACACTTTGGAAAAATTCTGGTTTTATGTAATGGTGTAAGACTATAGGCCATGTTGTCTAACCAAAAAGACTTAAAAATTTGGAGGGGATAGTTCAAGAAATAGTAATGTGTTAAAATCTCTTTAAACATCATATATATAACTATATAACTATATATATACATATATATGCATATATATAACTATATACTATATAGTTTTAAAAGACTGGAAAATTCCAGTTACAAATTGCATATTTACCATACCTTTATCTCTTCCTCAGAAACCTATTAAAAATAAGGATGGGACAGATGAAACACATCTTTTGTTTTTATAAACCTTTTAAATTCAATTTATTGCATGTTTTGCAATAACTTGAAACATTATTTACCAATACCTATTTATTTCAATTCAGTTAACATTTGCTCAAACAATCAGGTATTTTTTCATGGCCTTCTTTTTAACCTACAAGAAAAAATTTCGTGTGGACTATTTAATTCTCTTTTATCTTGGATTCCTTTTTTAAAAAAATGGATCTTATTGTTTGATCAGTGGTATTATGTTACTTTTGAGAAATGATACATGACTGAAATGGAATGATTAAAATGTAACAAAAAATGTCAGTTTACAACATCTTCAGACCTAGAATTTACTTTTTTGTCCTCCCTGAGTCTTAGTTTGATTTCCCTCATACTAAGAATCAAATGTTCCTATAAAAGACAAAAGATGATTTGGGGTAGAATATCTACCACTTGGCTTAATCTTGCTGATACTTTTCTGCAGCCATTTTTAAGTTTTCAAAGGATAGATATATTTTCTTTCCAAATTATAGTATGAAGAGAACTATTTTGTCTCTGTAAAATCTGGCATATATGCCCAAATAACATTTTAATGGGCTTATCATTTGGTTTAATGAACAGAGTTATGCACCGAGGAGTACTTCTGTCATAGTGTGCCATATTATCAATCTCATTATAAACATATTAACTAAGAAACTGATATCAGCAGTAGCTTGGTTATTCTTTTTTTTTTTTTTTTTTAGCTTGGTTATTCTATTATAAAATTAATATTATGATCCAAAAGGCTTAGGTCATATGCAAACCTAAGTGTGCCTAAATATTATCTTTAATAAATTTTATTTCATTTTTATGTCATTCATCAAAAATTTTATTTTTTTCACTTTCTTTGATGATTAAAATAGTTAAAAACTGCAACACTTTTTTTGAAGTTTTCATTAAGTTCTTGGTATAAAAGCAGATTTCAAAAGAATATACTTTGAAAACATAATTAATATTGGTTAAATTTGCACACATAAATTCTAAAACACAGTCTTGTGATTTCCCCAAGAGTCAATGTCAGTAGGGCCATTTGGATTTGACTAAAAACATTTAAGATATACTGTTAGTAGATTTGAGATATGAGGTAGATAAAGAAAGTAGAGTGGTAACTGTCTTTAGAGAATTTCAAAACAAAAATTCTGGGTCAGGAAACAAGAAGTTTTGAAGTCTGTTGGATAGTGCCCAAATCAATGTATTAGCGAATCTCTTATTGGTTCTTTGCCTTTCTCTAATATTTAATTTGAAAATTTAAAATATGCAATAAGCCAGTGATTCAAATGACCACATGTAAGGGATATGACACTGATACTGCAAAAATATCTATTTGCCAGCTGATCTGATATTTAAAAATTATAGCACATGCCATGATGAAATACATATTCTGGAGAGTAGTCCCTCTGAAGAAGAATAACATGTTGGTACTAGAAAGGACAATCAAATTATGTTGTCTCACTGTAAATGATTTGTACCTTACATAACCCAATAGAGCATTCTTTTTTTTTTTCAAGATTTTATTTATTTATTTAGAGAGAAAGACAGCACACAAGAAGGCAGAGGAGGAGAGAGAGAGAGAATCCTCAGACTCCCTGCTGAGCGTGGAGCCTGATGTAAGACTCAATCCCAAAACCCTAAGATCATAACCTGAGAAGAAATCAAGAGTTGGCCTCTTAACCAGCTGAGCCACCCAGGAGCCTTTGGAGCAGTCATTCAAATATTTATTGATATCTAATAGATAATCAGCACCTTGTTAAGCTATGTCAAATCATGATAATTAAAAGTTCTAATAGTAAAATAGATTAATTAAAATGGAAATATTTTTAGAATATAATATGTGGTGCATTATTAAACTTTAATGAGTTTTTTTTTAGGAAGTGAATTAAAAACAAGGTAAAATTTTCATTTTTAATTTATGTTTCTATGGTATTTTAATGCAATGAACATGTATAACTTTTATAATTAGAGAAAAGAGATTTGAGGGACTATTTGAAAGTTATATTATTCTGTATAGTACTTCATATATTAAAAGGCATAAATATATAATTTTGAAGAAATTTAGAAGTAAGTAAGACTGCAAAGACTTTATGGGGAGATTTTGCATGAAATTTTGCTTTAGATTTAAGCAATCTGGATATTCTATCTCATAATCAGAGAAGATGAAGTTTTATCCTGGAGACTTACTCAATTTAAAAGTCATTCGAAGGATTCAGTGTCATTATAGGAATATCCACTTAGCCAGGTTGTACCAATGAAAATGAAATTCATGCCCCAGAGGCAAAAACATTGAGGAAAAAAAGAAATATATTTTTTTAAGTAAAAAATGGAGACCATCTCCAGAGAGCAAGATACATTATGTTCTTGACCTAAGAAAGCTATAGGATAAAGGCTCTTTGCTGAAGGACAAATGTAGAAAGAATACATGGCAAAAAATATTATTTTTCTATGGGAAAATAAACTATCCAGAGACCTAACAAAACTCAACTGACCACAGGGGGCCATTCAGTCTGAGACAGATTCCTATAGCTAGAGAAGCAGAACTAAAGTCAGTCAAAGGCCAGAGATCCAATCAGAGAAATGTCATTTTGAAAAATAGTGAGAAAAAGTACCATGTGAGCTTGGAGTTTCAGAAACTCCTTGGCATTTGCCTGGATAAAAAAGTTAATGGCTTTAGCAGAGCTTATATTTTTTGACAGATAGTTTCAGGGAGGAACTGGCAGATAATAATGAAATAGGGAAGAATGTGAAGGGGCATTCTTTGATGATGAGAAGAGAAGGGATCCAGAACAAATGTGGGGAACATTTTCTTCATTTTGTCAAAAGATGAGATTGAACACTCAGGGGAGGATAAAAGCACTAACAGTGGAGAAGTAATTGTAGGGGAAGAAAGGTACTCAGTACCAAGTACAGGTTCTAAGTTAACACTGAGGACAGTGGAAAACTAGGATGAATAGAGAAAATTAGTAACATCACCAGACAGTACTGAAAACCACAAATTTATTTTCCAAGTTATACATGTCAACATAGAGCAAGAAATTGCATTTATGATAGGAGAGTGTAGGAGGGAAAGGAAAGCACAGATTTGAGTATTTACAATAATTAACCTAAAATATAAAATAGATGAAGAGGAGAATGAGGAAAGTTTGCAGCTGGAAAATTGGGAAAAGGTTTTTCTAGTGCATCTGATAGGTTGGCTGTCTTGATTAGGTTGAAATATGGGGTGAAGTGGGGGTGGATTGTAAAACACCTAACAAGCTCTGTAACTCAATATAGTTTCCCAGTACTATTAAGTGTATTTTCAGTTTGTGATGGAAGATGTGGAACCTCAACAGAGTACATGCTTGATTGAACAAGTAGTTAAACCAAAATGAAGTGTTTTATTAGTATTTATTTAGTATTAGTATTAGTCCTGCAAGTAAATCTGTCTAAATAAATCATGCAGAGGTACCATAATTTTTATTAATGTAATAATAAAAACCATGAGGATTTTTTTATTGTTTTTTGTTATTGGTTTTGTTTTTGTTTTTTAAATACAAAATTAGATTTGCCATCAACTTTATAAATTTTCGGCCACATAGATTTCTTAATGTGAAACATAGACTATAAGCTATTCAGTTACTTGCTAATGATGTCAAATTTGATTTCTCTGCCATTCAAGTACTCTCAAAAGTTTGCTGATGTAGCTGATATCTAAGAGCATGAGAAATAGGTTTGCTCCTCTTGCCTTAAAATTTTCCAAGATGCATTCTTGTATTAAGCTAGCTCACTGGAAATTATATACCTGAACCACATTACTCTGTCCCACCCCCACTACAAAATGCCTCTATGGAACAATATTAATTATATTTAGTCTTCATCCAGAGATACTATTAAAGCAGAAAAAAAGAGAAATGTCTTTTATTATCAATAATTTGATTGATTTGAAGGCTCACTGCACCAATATGTTAATGTGTCTATGGCAGATCAATCTAGGAAGCCTACAAGTGGAAGGTTATATTTCTCTTGATGGCTTACTGTACTTTGGGCTGCTAGACAGTGAAAGTTTGCTCATGCTGCAGGTTACTTCTATGCCCTGTTTGCTCCGTTCCTGACCTTTGCCCTTGTCTTCTCTTTCTTGTTTGCTTTTATTCTTTTTTATTCTATATTGAATGTAAGCCTTCTTAATTGATTTTGTTAATGACAATCTACCTATAAACAGCACAGTAAACCAGCAGATCATTCCTTGAACCAAATTAGCATAGTCAAAATCATTCCATTGGTTTGTTTTGTTTCATTTTGTAAGTTTTTATTTAAATTTCAGTTAGTTAATATACAGTGTACATTGGTTATAGGTATACAATATAGTGATTCAACGCTTCCATATAATATCCAGTGCTTATTACAAGTGCACTCCTTAATCCCCATCACCTATTTAACCCATCCCTGCCTACCTCCATTTTGGTAATCACCAGTTTGTTCTCTATAGTTAAGAGTCCATTTCTTGCTTTGCTTCTCTCTCTCCCTTCCCTCCACTCCCCCACCCTTGCTTTTTTGTTTTGTTTCTTAACTTTCACAAATGAGTGAAATCATATGGTACTTGTCTTTCTCTGACAGGTTTATTTCACTTAGTATAATACTTTCTAATTCCATCCATGTCATGCCAAATGGCAAGATTTCATTCTTTTTTTTTATGGCTGAGTTACACACACACACACACACGCACACACACGAGTAATATTTAGAGTTTTCTATTTCTATTTTCTATTTCTATTCATATATACATGAATACCTTCTTTATACATTCATCACTTAATGCACACATGGCCTGTTTCCATAATTTTGCTATTGTAGATAATGCTGCTATAAACATTGAGGTGCATGTACCTTTTTGAAATAGAATTTTTGTATCCTCTGTGTAATCCTAAAGTGTAATTGCCAGATCATAGGATATTTCTCTTTTTAACTTTTGGAGGAACCTCCATACTATTTTCCAGAGCAGCTACACCAGTTTACATTCCCACCAAAAGTGTAAGAAGGTTTCCCTTTCTCCATATTCTCTCCAATACCTGTTGTTTCTTGTGTTGCTTATTTTAGCCATTCTGACAGATGTGAGGTGATAGATATCTCATTGTAGTTTTGATTTGCATTCCCTGATAATGAATATTATATTGTTGAGCATCTTTCCATGGCTATCTGGATATCTTCTTTGGAAAAAATGTCTGTTCATGCCTTCTGCACATTTTTAAACTGGATTATTTTTTTGGATGTTGAGTTTTATGATTTATTTATATATTTTGGATACAGACCCTTTATCAAATATGTCATTTGCATCTATCCTCTCCCATTCCACAGGTTGCCTTTTATTGACCATTTCCTTTACTGTGCAGAAGCTTTTTCTTTTAATAAAGTCCCAATATTTCATTGTTGCTTTTGTTTCTCTTGCCTCAGTAAACATATCTAGTAAGAAGTTGCTACTGGTGATGTCAAAGAGGTTACTGCCTATGTTCTCTTCTAGGATTTTAATGGTTTCCTGTCTCACGTTTAGGTCTTTAATCCATTTTGAATATATTTTTGTGTATGGTGTAAGAAAGTGGTCCAGTTTCATTCTTTTCCAGTTGCAGTCCAGTTTTTCCAACACCATTTGTTCAAGAGACTTTGTTCGCCATAGGATATTCTTTCCTACTTTGTCAATGATAAATTGGCCATTTAGTTGTGGGTCATTTTTGGGTTTCTATAATATTCTGTTGGCATATGTATCTATTTTTGTGCCAATACCATACCATTTTGATTATTAAAGCTTTCTAATATAACTTGAAGTCTGGAATTGTGATGCCTCCAGCTTTGCTTTGATTTTTCAAGGTTACTTTTGGCTATCTGGAGTCTTTAGAGGTTCCATATAAATTTTAGGATTGTTTGCTCTAGTTTTGTGAAAAATCCTGTTGGCATTGTAGTAAGGATTGCATTAACTCTGGAATACATTAAATCTTGCTTTGGTTAGTATAGTATAAATATTTTAACAATATTTATTCTTCCAGTCCATGAGCATGGGATGTATTTCCCTTTTTTGTGTGTCATCTTTGCCAGTATTTTATAGTTTTCAGAGTACAGGTCTTGCACCTCCTTCATTAGGTTTATTCCTAGGTATCTTATTCTTTTTGATGCAAGTGTAAATATATTGATTCCTTAATTTCTCTTTCTTCTGCTTCTTATTGATATATACGAAGGCAACATATTTCCATATGTTAATTTTATATCCTATAACTTTACTGAATTCATTTATCAGTTCTAGTAGTTTTTTGGTGGGGTCTTTAGAGTTTTCTATTTATAGTAACATGTCATCTACAAGTAGTAGAAGTTTGACTTCTTTGTTCCCTATTTGGATGCCTTTTATTTCTTTGTATTGTCTAATTGCCATGGCTAGGACTTGTAGTACTATGTTAAACAATAGTAGTGATTTATTATATTGAGGTATGTTTATTATATTTATTAGATTGAGGTATGTTCCCTCTAATTATACTTTGTTGAGGGTTTTCATCCTAACAGATGTTATAATTTGTAAAATGTTTTTTTCTGCATCTATTGAAAGGATCATATGGCTCTTACACTTTCTTTAATTAATGTGGTTTATCATGTTGATTGATTTGCAAATATTGAACCACCCTTGCAACCAAGTAATAAATCCCACTTGATTGTGGTGAATTATTTTTTTTAATATGTTGTTGGATTTGGTTTGCTGGTATTTTATGAGAATGTTTGCATCTATGTTCATCAGGGATATTGGCCTCTAGTCTAGTTTTTAGTAGTGTCTATTTGCTTTTGGGATCAGGGTAATGCTAGTCTCATAGGATGAATTTGGAAGTTTTCACTCCAAAACTATTGGAGTTTTTGAATAGTTTGAGAAGAATAAGTATCAACTCTTCTTGAAATGTTTGCTAGGATTCCCTTGGTAAGTCATCTGACCCTGGACTTATGTTTATTGGGAGATTTTTTATTAACTGATCAATTTCTTTACTGATTACTGGTCTGTTCAAGTTTTCTATTTCTTCCTATTTCAGTTTTGGTAGTTTGTATGTTTCTAGGAATTTATCCATTTCTTCCAGATTGCCCAATTTGTTGGTATATAAATTTTCATTAATATTCTCTTATAATTGTTTGTATTTCTGTGGTGTTCCTTGTGATCATTCCTCTTCAATATGTGGATTTATTTATTTGGGTCCTTTCTCTTTTCTTTTTAATAAGCCTGGTTGGGAGTTTATCAATTTTATTATTCCTTTTAAGGGACTAACTCCTAGTTTCATTGATCTGCTCTACTCTTTTGTTTGTTTCTGTATCATTTATTTCTGCTCCACTATTTATTATTTCCCTTCTTTTGCTGGCATTAAGCTTAATCTGTTGTTCTTTTTCCAGCTCCTTTAGATATATGATTGGTTTGTGTATTTTAATTTTTTCTTACTTCTTGAAGTATGCCTGTATTGCTGTATACTTCTGTCTTTTGACCACTTTTAGTGCATCTTTAAGGTTTTGGATTGTCATATGTTCATTTTTATTTCTTTCCATGCATTTTTTTCAATTTCTTCTTTAATTTTCTGGTTGACTTGTTCATTCTTTAGTAAGGTGTTTTGTAGCCTCCATGTATTTGTGGTCCTTCCAATTTTTTTTCTTATGATTGACTTCAAGTTTCATAGCATTGTTATTGGGAAATATGGATGGTGTGATCTCATTCTTTTTGTACTTGTTGAGGCCTGATTAGTGATCTAGTATGTGATGTTTCCTGGAGAATGTCCCATGTGAACTCAAAAAGAATATATATTCTGCTGCTATAGGACAAAATGTTCTGAGTATATCTGCCAAGTCCATCTAGTCCAGAGTGTCATTCAAAGCCATTCTTTCCTTGTTGATTTTCTGTTCAGATGATGTATCCATTGCTGGAAGTGGGGTGTTAAACTCCCCTATTATTGTATTATTATGAGTTACATCCATATGTTTCTTATTAGTTGTTTATATATTTGGGTGTTACCATCTTGAGTGCATAAGTATTTACTGTTATTATATCTTCTTGTTGGATTGTCCACTTTATGATCATAAAGTGTCCTTCTTCAACTTCATTGCAGTCCTTGTTTTAAAGTCTAGTTTGTCCAATGTAAGTATTGGTACTCTGGCTTTATTTTGACATCCATTTTGCATGATAAATGTTTCTCCATCCCATCACTTTCAATATGCAGATTCCTTAGTTCTAAAATGAATCTCTTGCAGGCAGCATATAGATGAGTCTTGTTTTTTTATCCAGTCTGACACCCTGTTGATTGGAGTGTTTAGTCTACTTACATTCAAAGTAATTATTGATAGGTATGTATTCATTGCCATTTAAGTACTTGTTCTGTCATTGTTTCTGGAGATTTTCTCTTCCTTGTCTTTGTCACTTTTGGACTCTCCTTTGTACTCAAAGAGTCCCCTTTAATATTTTTACATGGATGATTTCATGGTCATGGAGTCCTTTAATTCTTACTTGGTAGGTAAACCCTTTCTCTCTCCTTCTATTCTGAATGATAGCCTTAATGAATAGAGTATTCTTAGCTGTAGGTTTTTCCCATTCAGCACTCTAAATATATCATGCCACTGCCTTCTGGCTTGCCAACTTTCTGTTGAACAATCTCCAACTAACCTTATGGATTTTATCTTGTAGGTTAAGGACTTCTTTTGTCTTATTGCTTTAAGATTTTCTCCTTTTCGCTATATTTTGCTAACTTAATTACAATATATCTTGCTATTGGCCTGCTTTTGTTGATTTTGGTGGGAGTTCTCTGTGCCTTCTGGATCTGGATGTCTGTTTCCTTCCTCAGATTAGGGACGTTTTCTTGTTATTTCTTCAAATATATTTTTGTCCCCTTTTCTTTCTCTTCTTTTTCTGGGTCTCCTATAATACAAATGTTCTGTTTTAATGGAGTCACTGAGTTCCATTATGCATGTTGCATAATTCTTTCTTTTGTTCAGCTTCATTACTTTCCATTACTTTCCATTACTCTATCTACTACATCATCCATTCCTTTACTTCTTGCAGTGTGCTGTTAATTGCATCAAGTCTGTTTCCAGTCTCATTTATCATACTCTTTATCTCCTATTGAGTCTGGTTTTTTTTAACTCTTTTATCTCTGTGACTTGGTTATCACTTATGTCTCCTATTCTTTTCTCACACCAGTGAGTAAACATGTGATTGTTGCCTTAAATTCTCCATCAGGCATGTTACTTATATCTGTTTCATTAGATCTCTATTCATGGCCTTATCTTGTTCTTTCATTTGGGATAAATTCCTCCATCTTCATATTTTTTATAAGTCTCTGCCTTCTTTTGTGTTTTAGAAAATCAGTTATTTCTCCTGATTCTGACAGTAATGGCCTTATGAAGAAGAGATTATGTAGTGCCCAGGGCTTTGTGCTTTAGGGAATTTCTCCAGTGGGTGCTGCATTCAATCTGCTGTTGAGTTTTCATACTCTGTCCTTCAGGCTATTCATCTGCAGAGGCTCGTCTTGCATTTTATGGCCAGTGTTTGACTCCTGGGATGAATGTGGTAAGTTTTAACTCATGTACTCTGGTCTACTTGTGAAATGAGACCTGACACCACCTACACCAGAACTCAGGCCCCATGGAACTCTGTGATTGTGAGACATGATGTGGTGGGGGGTTTATTTTGGATTTCTGAGGTAGGAATCCACTGCATTAGGATTTAAGCAAGCATCACGGAGAAGGGCAGTCCCACCAGAGTATAGGGTGCTGAGGCTTAATGTATGCAAGTTAGGGCCCCACTGGTGGCACTGCTGCTTCCTACAGGGGGCTTTGTGTTTATTATGCGTAGGTCAGAATTTGCAATTTTAATTCATAGCTCATCTACATAAGATATCAGGATTTTATTACAGTTTTATTTCAGATTTGATGAACATTTAGTTTATTTTTCATGGTTCATATTTTTTCATTTACTAATATTTTGCCTGCTATTTCCTTGCTTGATATTTTCTTTTTGTACAAAATTCATGTTCCCTCAGAATATTCAAATCTTTGTCTCATTTTCTTTCACTTTATATTTTTGTTCTTAAGAAATTTTATGACTCTTCTTGATGGTGTTCTTTCTTTTCTCTACCAGCTTCTTTAGGATGTTTTACTAATCACTAACTTTTTTTTTTAATTTTTATTTATTTATGAGTCATAGAGAGAGAGAGAGAGAGAGAGAGAGAGGCAGAGACATAGGCAGAGGGAGAAACAGGCTCCATGCACCGGGAGCCTGACGTGGGATTCAATCCCGGGTCTCCAGGATCACGCCCTGGGCCAAAGGCAGGCGCTAAACCGCTGCGCCACCCAGGGATCCCACTAATCACTAACTTTTAAAGTTTTCCCTGACGTCTTGCAATGAAGTTTTTTTGTAATTTTATAGATTTTTAATTTTATTTTTTTTTAATTTTTTTTAATTTTTATTTATTTATGATAGTCACAGAGAGAGAGAGAGAGAGAGGCAGAGACACAGGCAGAGGGAGAAGCAGGCTCCATGCACCGGGAGCCTGACGTGGGATTCGATCCCGGGTCTCCAGGATCGCGCCCTGGGCCAAAGGCAGGCGCTAAACCACTGCGCCACCCAGGGATCCCGATTTTTAATTTTATATATTTAATTTTATATATGCTCATTGGGGTTTATTAATTTGGCAAATTTTCTCTTTCACTTCTGAGACATTTTTTCCTGGGAATTGTTGTCTCTTCAATTTCTCTCTTTTTTAAAAAAAATATTTATATTTGGATATTGTGCTCTTTGTATTGTTTAATACTTTTTATCTAGTCTAATTTGCTATTTGTGTCTTTTTAAAATTCTGTTTTTGGGCAGATATAGTCCGTTATGCATTCTAATTTCTATTGTGGTTTTTAAATATCTGCTGTCATGTTTCCAAGATCTTTTTTTCTCACAATGTTTCTTTTTACTATGTTTTTAAAATAACAATGTATTATTTAACTTACAGATGAAATATTCATAGTTTTGAATATTTTTTATATATTTAAAAATATACTCCTTGCATTTTGCCTTTATCTAAGAGTTCCATATTTTTGTTTCTGTGTTTGTTTTATGTGTTTTGGCAACTGTCTTCCATGTTTTAAATTTTTCTTCAATATTGGGTAATTGTTAGCTCCTTGTTCATATGTGAGAGTGAAACACTAACATATTGTTTGAAGCTATGTGTATGTGGTGTAGAGGGACTTGTTTCATGTGTGTGCCTGTCTAAAGGCTGATTGAATAGTGACCTTACCATTTCAAGGATAACCCTCGTATTTAGTATCATGAGAATTCTTTCTCTCCAGCAAGATAATTTTCCCTAGAGAGGTTATCTGCATTCTCTTACAGAGATTGTAAATCAGGGTACCAAGATTTGATGTCCAGCAAGGGAAGCAGAACCAGCTACATAATTTCAGAAACGCTTTATTAAAAAAAATTATTGAGAATTTGAATAAAGCAGAAGTAAAACATTAAAACCAGAGTGAGATCATTCTGAATGTGGGCCCTGTGTGTGACTATTCAAGCACCTCACCAATAACACCAGCTCTAAGGGGAACAAGCTATGAGGGCAGACTATGAGGGCACTGTTCAGTTTGTGTACTTTCACATAATCTTGTGGCAACTTGAGGTTCAGCACACCAGAAGTTCTCTATCTCTCCATAGTTAACTCTTCTGTTTCCTACTGACAAGTGCCAAGGACAGTATTCTGACTATAGAGGAAAGTTAGTGGGGAAGTGATTCTGAAACCTAGGGTTTCTTATAAAGGTTTTCAATAAACTATTCTGACTTCAGTCCTAGGTAGATGTTTTTTGTTTTTGCCTTTTTAAGATTAATTCATTTATTTTAGAGAGAGTGCTGCATGAGTGAGTTGGTCGGGGAGGGGCAGCAGGAGAGAATCTTCAAGCCATTCCCCCACTGAGCACAGAGCCTCACCCAGGGTTCAATCTCAAGATCCATGAGATCATCACCTGAGCCAAAACCAAGAGTCAGACACCGAACTGTGACTGAGTCACCCAGGTGCCCCAGTGCATGTTTTTAACTTTCTTTTTAATTAAAACCAAAATAGAAAATTCTTCTTTAAAAATGTGTAAAGTTTCTTGCTATAAAACAATTTAACTTTTTCTGTTCTTTGATCTTTTTCTTTTAAAAAAAAAAGATTTTATTTATTTATTCACGAGAGACACAGAAAGAGAGGGGCAGAGAGAGAAGCAGGCTCCATGCAAGGAGCCTGATGTGGGACTGGATCCTGGGTCTCCAGGATCACACCCTGGGCTGAAGGCGGCACTAAACCGCTAAGCCAACGGGGCTGCTCTCTTTGATCTTTTTTAACTGAAATAGACTTTAGAAATAATCTAAATAATTTCCCTCATTTTATAAACTAATTAACTAAAACTCATCTGTGTGACATGTACATCATCACATAGGTACATCAGAGCAAAACAATGTCACAAACTTTTAAAATTTTATATGGAGATTTTTTTGTTTTGTTTTTTTAAAGATTTTATTTATTTATTTATTTTTATTTTATTTATTTATTTATGAGAGACAGAGAAGGCAGAGACATAGGCAGAGGGAGAAGCAGGCTCCTCAGAGGGAGCCCAATGTGGGTCTTGATCCCAGAACATAGGATCACACCTTGAGCTGAAGGCAGACACTCAACTGCTGAGACACCCAGGCATCCCTTTAAGGAGTTTTTTGTTTTGTTTTGTTTTTTTGGTTTTTTTTTAAGATTTTATTTATTAATGTGAGAGATACAGCATAAGCAGGAGGAAGAGAAGAAGAAGCAGAGGGAGAGGGACAAGCAGACTCCCCACTGAGCAAGAAGCCATATGCAGGGCTTGATCCCAGGACCCTGAGATCATGACCCAAGTTGAAGTCAAACACTAACCAAATGAGCCACCCAGGTACCCCAAGAGTTTTGTATTTAATACTTAGTGGCTATCATTTAAGCATTGACAATTTATTTTCCTTAAAAATTTTAGACATCAAAGTATATTTGTCTACGTGGAGAAAAATATATACAGAGGAAAAAGTAATGCCTTTCACACACTGTAAGAATTCACAAATAGTTTTTGATTATTAATAGCAAGTCAGGATCCTGGATTTGGCATTACATTTTGATCTGACAAAATGAGCATCCTCATTATTAAATGCTCATTATGAAATTATTAAATGCTTAATTTTAAATATAGAAAGATTTATTCTGTTAGGGAAATAAAGAATAAAACTAAATTATTATAAAAATGTTTTTATATTTACTGTGTATTTTTATCTGTTTATGAGTATTCCTGGATTACTCTCTCTAGATTGCAGTTACAAAAAACAAACAAAACAAAAGCCTCATTGTAACCTAATGTGCATTTTTCCTATATCTTTTCCAATTAGTGATAACTTTTCTTATCTTGTCTCTTAGAACAGAACTACAATAATAATAAATACTAGTAACATTATCTGAAGTAAATACTTTCAATTGAGTTTTATAAATATTTTCCTAAGCCCAGGTAAATATGAGTGAGCATAAACAGAAGAGTATTATCATCTATTTTATTTGTAGAATATAAAAATTTGATTCTTTTAGTGAGTCTTAAATACTGAAAACTTACACTTTGGAACCATTGCTGAGGAAAAGCAATGCCTGCGTCTTAATTCTTATCCTTTCAGCATTCAACTAAGATTTATATGTATATAAATTTCCATTTAAGTCAGTCTTATTCTTGAGTCCATCTTATTGTGTTTTAGTAATAAATGGAGTTACTTGTTTTGAAATAAGACCAAAGTAGAACTTCTTGTCATTTTCTTTCCAGTACTTTAGGAAGCTTTTTCCATGTACAGAATGAAATCCAGTGCTTTTTAAAGTCAAACTTTACATTGCTATGTTATTTCAGAAAAAGCTCATCTGGTGTTTGTCCAGGGAGATGAGCTCACACAGCACAGTATTAAAAAGGAACCATGGGGAAAAAAAGAAAAAAAAAAAAGAAGCACTCAACACTGGTAGACAAAAAAGACAACTTTTTGTTGTTGGTTTATCTCTTATGCATATACATGTCAAAACAAAGTTTTCTTTCCCAAATTTAAACTCAAAGAATTTTATCATACATTTGACAATGATGTTTTTCTCATATCATCAAATTTTTTTTCTTAATTTTATTTAGCACTATATTTAGTTTTCAAGTTAAAATATCCACCACCGTCATGTGCTTACTTAGTTGTAAGAATATCTCCTTATTCCTCTCTCACTAGTACACATGGCATTTATGTTGTAGTAGCAAAATATAGATATGGCATTTTAATTACAAACATGACTCCTTTTCAGATTTACAAAATTCTTAGTGATACATTTATAGTACTTGTAAAAATATGCTGAATGTTACAAATACTATTATTAAATTGTACTAATCTTAGAAATTTAGCTGCATAGATAACCATGAAATGAAGGATAAAAAAGAAAAAGTGGCTAACGTGTATTAAATTCTCATTTGGTAATGTTCCCTTTACATAGATTGTCATATTTAATCTTTATAAAACTGCTTTGAGAAAAGTATTATTTTATGTTTTTAAATTTTATTTGAAAGAGAGAGGGAGAGATAGCGAGAGAGCACAAGTTGGGAGGAGAAGGAGAAGCAGGATCCCTGTAAGCAGGGAGCCCAACACAGGGCTCAATCCCAGGGCCCTGGTATCATGATCAAGCTGAAGGCAGACACTTAACCAACAGAGCCCACCCAGAAAGTGTTATTTTTAATGAGAGAAACAAAGAAGTTAAATAACATGCACTAACAAACAAACGTGACAAAAGTCAGATCTAGAATACAAGTCCAAGATATTCTAACTTTTGAGCCTCACATGACTTTGAGTAAGAATTTTAAACGATGATGAAGAAGAATAGAGAATGAGGTTGGAAGTTAAAGATAAATCAGTTAGGAAAGATGAAAAGAGTAGACTTAAAAGAATAGATGGCAAAATTAAATGTGTTAAAATCTTGCTATATGGTGAAAGAAAGTTTTAAGAAAAAAAAATATGTTCTTGGAAACTATGAGGAAAATAAATATGTTTTAGTTAAAGTCAAAGAAGGTCATTATGGATTAGGTAGGACGGGAAAGCAGTTCGTAAAACTACCAAATTTCTCAGTGGACTTTTGCTACCATGCTTGGCACTAACACAAGTTCTCTAATGAGTTTGAAAGAGCATTTGTGTCTGGAGAATACTAAATATGTTGGACTAAACAGGGAAACCAGGGAGGATGGACTCAGTTATCAAACAGTATGACAGATTAACCTGATTTAGATACTTAACTTGCTAACTCCAGTATAACTGGATCATCCCAACTTTAAAGAGTTTCTATAAATTCACTAGTTAACAAAAGTCAAATGAATAGTATCTGTAGTTTTGTTATTCAGGTTCCAACAGGAAAGAGTTCACATACTCATGTAAGGATGCTTTCAATCATTATTTTTTTTCAAGTAAAGGAACAGATTCAAAGATGTATGCAGTGTAGATGGTAACCATAGGGGACAGTGTTGTAGTCTAGGACTAGTGGTACCAAACATTTTATCAAGCCTAAGCCTGAAAAGTCAAGGTCAGGGGAACCAAATGAAGAAAACTCTGTCTTAAGAGAAGTGATTTCCACTTAAGAGACACAAACAATAAAGGGGTCCCTGGGAGAGAGTATATTTTGAGGAATTAATACTCTGGCCTAACTTTTGTCTCTTCAGTTGTCTTCAGTGACTTCTCATTGGCAGAATGCAATTCACAACCTAAAGAAAGGGATAAATAAATAAATAAATAAATAAATAAATAAATAAATCTCCACATAAGGAGAGAGCCTTCTGAAGATGCATAAGGTTCAGGGAGGAAAAGGGAAGGTATCTATCTACCACAGTAACTGTCAGCCATAGCTACATCTCCTATAATTGCCTATAGGTTCTCTGAGTTTATATCTGTATATTTTCTGCATAACCCTTTATCTTCTTCTCTTTCCAAAACTTCTTATGCATTATGTCCAATCCTCATTCTCAGCTGTTTATCTTAATTTCTAGGAGCAATCAGAAGACAACTTCCACCAGCCCCCAGTAGCAGTTATACAGGCACACTCATTTTATTGTCCTTTATTTTGTTATGCTTTGCAGATATTGCACTTTTTACAAATTAAAGGCTTTTGGCAACTCTGTGTTGAGCAAGTCTACCAAAACACCATTTTTCCAAAAACATTTGCTCACGTCATGTTTCTGTCACATTTTGATAATTCTTGCAATATATCAAACTTTTTCATTTTTATTGTACTTATTATGGTGACCTATAATCAGTGATCTTTGATGTTACTTTTATAATTGTTAGAGAACATCATGAAATGTGCCTATGTAAGACAGCAAACTTAATCGATAAATGTATATATTCTGACTGGTCCACTGACTTGCCATTCCCCATTTTCTCCTTCTCCTTGAGCCTCCATGTTCCTGAACACAATATTTAAAGTATGCTAATCAGTAACCCTAAACAACCTCTAAGTGTTCAAGTGAAAGGAAGAATCACATGCCTCTCACCTTAAATCAAAATCTAGAAATGTTTAAATTTAGTCAAAAGCTGAGAGGGGCCAAAAGCTAAGCCTCTTATTGCAAGTAGTTAACCAAGTTGTGAATGCAAAGGAAAAGTTCTTGAAGGAAATTAAAAGTGCTACTCCAGTGAACACACAAATAATAAGAAAATAAAACAGCCTTATTGCTGACATGCAGAAAGTTTTAGTGGTCTGAATAGAAGATCAAAGCAGACATAACATTCCCTTAAGCCAAAGCCTAATCCAGACCAAGGCCCCAACTCTCTTTAATTCTATGAAAACTCAGAGAGCTGAGGAAGTTGCAGAAGAATACTTTGAAACTACCAGAGATTAGATTAGTTCATGAGTTTTAAGGAAAGAAGCTGTCTCCATAATATAAAAATGCAAGGTGAAGCAGCAAGCCCTGATGTAGAACTTGTAACAAGTTACCCAAAAGATCTACTAGGGTCATTAATGAAGGTGGCTATACTAGACAACAGATTTCCAAAAGAGAACAACCTTCTATGAGAAGATGCCATCTATGACTTTCATAGCTAGGGAGAAGTCAATGCCTGGCTTCAAAGCTTTAAAAGACAGGCTGTCTCTTGGTAGTGACTTTAAGTTGAAGCCTATGCTAGTTTATCATTCAAAAAAGTCTGAGGGCTCCTAAGCATTATGCCAAATCTACTCTGCCTATTCTCTATAAATGGAACAACAAAGCCTATAAGACATCACATCTGTTTATAACATGGTTTACTGAATATTTTAAGCTCACTTTGAGACCTAGTACTAAGAAAAAGATTGCTTTCAAAACATTACTATTAATTGAAAATGCATGTGGTCACCTAAGAACTCTGATGGAGATGCACAAGGAAATTAATCTTGTTTTCATGCCTGCTAACACAATATCCATTCTTCAGCCTATGGATCACAGAGTGATTTTTACTTTTAACTCTTATTACTTAAGAAATACATTCATAAATCTCTAGCTACCATAACTGCCATAGTGATTCCACTAATGGATCTGGCCAAAGTAAATTGAATACCTTCTAGAAGGGATTCACCATTCTAGGTGTTCTTTAGAACATCTGTGATTCATGGGAAGAGGTCAGAATATCAACATTAGCTGAAGTTGGAAAGAAGTTGATTCTGACCCTCATGGATGACTTTGAAGAGTTGAAGATGTTAGTGGAAGAAGTGATTGCAGATGTGTTAGAAATAATAAGAGAATTAAAATTAGAAGTGGGGGGGGGCACTAGGTGGCTCAGTCGGTTAAGTGTCTGCCTTTGGCACAGGTCATAATCCTGGAGTACCAGGATTGAGCCCCATGTGGGACTCCGGCTCAGTGGAGAGTCTGCTTTTCTCCCATCCCTCATGCTGCTCGTACTTGCTCTTTCTCTTGTGCTCTGTGTCTCTCTCAAATAAATAAATAAAATCTTAAAAAAAAAAAAATTGAGCCACTTGGGTGGCTCAGTGGTTGAGTGTCTGCCCTTGGCTCAGGTCACGATCCTGGGGTCCTGGGACAGAGTCCTGCATCAGGCGCCCCATAGGGAGCCTGCTTTTCCCTCTGCCTATGTCTCTGCCTCTGTCTCTCTATGTCTCTAAAGAATAAATAAGTAAAATCTTAAAAAAGATAAAAAATAAAAAAGTTAGTACAGCCTGAGATGTGTCTGAATTGCTGCAATCCCTTAATAAAACTTTAGCAGCTGAAGATTTTCTTCCCTTTTTTTAAGAAAGGAATAATATATAATATATATAATATAATATTAATATATATATACACACATACATACACATATATAAAACACATCTTCTCTATCCATTCATCTGTTGATGGACATTTGGGCTCTCTCCGTATTTTGGCTATTGTGGACATTGGCACCATAAACACTGGGGTGCATATTCCCCTTGACTCATGATGAAGATGCTGTGAAGATTGTTGTAATGACAAAAAAGGATTTAAAATGTTACATAAACTTGGTTGATAAAGCAGTGGCAGCATTTGGAAGGACTGACCTTACTTTTGAAAGAAATTCTGTGGGCAAAATGCTATCAATCAACTTCGAATGCTATAGAAAAATAATTCATGAAATAATGAATTGATGCAGCAAACTTCATTGCTGTTGTATTTTTAAAAATCGCCACAACCACCCTTAACAACCATCACCCTGATGAGTTAGTAGCCATCAATACTGAGACAAAACTCTCCCAGCAAATGGAGTGCAATTCTCTGAAAGCTCAGATGATGGTTATCATACTTTAGCAATCAAGTATTTTTTAATTAAGGTATGGTATGTGTTTTTTCAGACATAAAGCTATAGTACACTTAATAGAATACAGTACAGTGTAAACATAACTTTTATACACCCTGGGAAACAAAAAACTTCATAGGACTCACTTTATTGCCATAATCTGGAAGTGAACCTGTAGTATCTCAGCGACATTCCTTTATCTCACTACCTATGTATGTATATATGTGCTCTGCCTTCCTTAGTATTACTATGGATGATCTATTGTTAGAGGACCTGAGGATCAAATCATTCACTTATACATTAAGTTTCATGTACTTGTATCTCCTCAAGTGTATCACTAAAAAATACACTATTTTCTCTGTATCATAAATTTTTCTTTCCATATTGAATTATTTCTATCAACATAGCAAAGATACAATTCATTTTTTATTAAGACAAATCCTCTGCTAATTGTTGGGAAACAGTTCCTTATGAGTCTGTCAGTTTGTACCCATCTTACAAACTGAAGCACAAACTTACTTTCACAATAATGTTTGTGTGGGAAGCAGATTTGGGCAATAAAGATCATGTCTCCTACTGGACCAAAGGGAACTTTGCAATAAACTTTTATAGAAGACTCAGGTTCCTTAAACTCAGGCTTATTCTGTAACTCAAGCCCCTGCATGTAGGAATCCGGGCTCAGAGGACAGACATAAAAATGATGAAATTATACCTACTGCCATTGCTGTGAATAATAAACTATCTTTCATCTCTGACCCAGTAGTGTTGGGTCTTCTACTAGCATCCATGAAATTGTAGCATGCTAACTTGTAAGATTGAAGTAAAGTAAAATGCAGACCCTTTACTTTTATTACCATCAATCTCATTTATCTGATACACTATCCTTTGAGACAAAACTCATTGAAAACGCTGTCTATATTTGTTATCTCAAATTCGACTCCTCCAATTCTGATTGTATTACTGCACAGAAACTGCTTCTATCAAAATTTGACCTAAAAAACCTTTAATCCAATGATCATTTCTTAGGTCTCCTCTTTCATTATTTATAACCAATATTTGACACTTCTGATCGCACTTTTCCTCCAGTCTCAGGTCTTTTTTCACTTTACATCCAGATCAATATCAGTGTGTTTTTGGTCCTTTCATACCAGATTCTAACTTTCAGTATCCTTTGCAGAATTTTCTTTATTTTTTAATCTCTTAAGATTCTGTTCCTTATGATGCAAGGGCTCAAACTTGAAACACTTCTCTTTGCTTTCTACATGCAATTTCTGGAATATCTATCTCTTTTAGCATCATGACTTTAATTATCTGTCCACACTGACAACCAGCATATTTATATCTACATCCCAGAACTCTTGAGCTACACATTTACTTCCAACTGCTTGACACATTCACTTGGAAGTAAAATTGGCATATCAAATTTAACATGTTTAAAACTGTACTACATGTTTCCCCCATAAGCCTGTTCCTTTCACAACCTTTAATTCCATATAATGTCAGCCACATCCTTTAAATTGTTTAAGCCAAGAACCTTGAAATTTTCCTTAACTTCTTTTTTTCTCATGTCATGGATATAATCTTTCCACAATTTCCTTTGTCTCTTCCTTATATTTAGTTATATTTAGACCATACACTTTCTTATTACCTCTATTGCTACACCTGGTCTAAACTACTATAATCTCTTATCTAGAATACTGCAATAGTCTCTTAACAGATCACAATATTTCTGTTCCTCCTCATAAAGCTTATTTTCACCAGAGTAGCTAGAATAACCCTGTTATCCTATAAAATGAAATCTTCACTTCTGTGCTTGTACCTCTATTTGGCTTCCCACCTCACACAAAGTATAAAGCGTAATCCTTACAGTGACCAAGAGGACTCTTTTATCTCACATTATCTCTTTTACTCTCTGACTCAATCTGCCCAATCCATGTTGGCTTCTTCAGTGATCCTTAGATATTCCAGTACATTTATTTTCAAAATATTTAAACTTATTCCAGATATACATAAAGCTTACTCTTTCATATCTCTTCAGATCTTGGCTCAAATGTTATCTTTTCCCTTAAACTTCTAATGTTCTGACCCCTGGGACATCCTATAAATCTTTTACCCTTCTTTATCTCTGATATCATTTCACATAACTTCCATTTTAACTTAAATATTAACAGCTAGAATGTAGGTTCTATGGAGAAATTATTGTGTTTTTTAAAAAATTATTCTATAATCATGACATTTACTATAGTCCCTGGCAGATAACTGCTACTCAGTAAATATTTGTCAAATGAATGAGTTACTTTATATTTATGTATTTGGCCATATCTCAGAAAGCCTTCCATATATTAATCAAATTATTTTAGGGAATATTCTGAAAATGAATAAAACATTTTTCTTTCCTTTCAAGTGAAAATCTTTGATCAGTGCTGTTTTCTAGACAGTATTCAGTGAAATATTTAATTTAGTTACTATCCATAAGTAGTTTATCATATTTCATCAACTTTTAGTTGTTCATTAGTCTATGTTTTATGTAGTTAAATGACTCTTAAGCTATATTCCTGCCCTCAAGGCTGAAGGTCAGTGCTTGTAAGTGGCAAGTTACCACTTTTATTTTATGCCAACATATTTGTTCTTGGTATTAAGGATCAGATGCTCTCTTTTGGAATATTCAGAATTTATTTTTTTTATCTTCAGTATCCAGGTCTAATTTGTTATGCCTTTAAATGCTGTTTTATGTGTGTGTATTGTGCATGTGTGTGAAATCTGAATTTGTCCAAACAATTATGCGAGTGTTTGTTGAGAAGAAAAAGAAATGTAGAAGGGAGTGAGTGCCTTTAAGCATAGAAAGAGGGGGAGAAGTTTAATCAGATCGAGATTAAGTCTAAAGGCTGTTGTTATGGGTTCAGGTGTATTTGCCAGAAAAACATGTTAAAGTAAGAACTTCTAGTATCTGTGAATGTGACCTTATTTCAAAGTAGAGCCTTTAAAGATGTATTTAAGTTAAAACAAGTCTGGGCAACCCAGGTGGCTCAGTGGTTTAGCGCCGCCTTAGGCCCAGGGCGTGATCCCGGAGACCCAGGATCGAGTCCCATGTCAGGCTCCCTGCATGGAGCCTGCTTCTCCCTCTGTGCCTGTGTCTCTGCCTCTCTCTGTCTCTCTCTCTCTCTCTCTGTCTCTCATGAATAAATAAATAAAATATTTTTAAAAAATAAAATAAGTTAAGACAAGGCAGTAGAGTGGGTTCTAATCCAGTACCAATCCAATGTAACACCCATAGGTTGTGTCTTTATAAGAAGAGAAGAGACATATAGGGAGAACATCATGTGAAGATGGACACAGAGGTTGGAATGATGTATGAACAAGCCAA